>NW_028262291.1:4687575-4838787 GCF_047370975.1 Nipponia nippon | reverse complement strand
AGTTTTCAAGATAAATGTGGGATCTTTCAAAGACGGAGAGATAGGTATCTATAGGCACCAAGGTACAACTTGCATATATAGAAGCAGTAGTATTTTTTCTAACTTAGTGATAAAATCCAAACAGATGGTCGAGCAGAGTAGATCTGTTAGGCATCGATAATTTCACCACTCCTGGGACTTTGCTGTTAAGCAACTATATATGGGCATATATTTACAAATTGCAGAGATTCACAGCACAGATATAGTGAGCAATGAATGCTTGGGTGTTGGCACTTACTTTTTGATCTATATTATCTTAAAACAATTTAGAGACTTTTAAGTTATTTTCTAGAAAGCTATGCTTATTTAGTATATAGGATCCTTATATAGGGGTATTCCACTGTTCTAGTGAAGAAAAAAATGGGAAAAGTAGAATTTATAAATTATTTTAATCATAACAACTGAACGCAAGTACAATTCCCAGGGCTTTCTGGAAGTGAAGGAACTGTGAAATGATGGCATGAAATCTTCCTGGCAGAGTGGTAATAGCTTGGCAGCAACCTTCTTAGCCGAGATCTCCTGAGGTCTGTAGATGATTTCAATGGATATAGTTACTCCTTCTCCTGACAGAAAGGACATCCTCCCTCCACAAACCCATTCACATAAAATACCAGCTGAATCTCCCTGCAAGTTCATTTACTGTGAAACTCCACAAACACTTATGTCAACACTCCTGAGGGAGCATTGCAGGAGCAGGAGATGCTGTGGGGGAAGGAGATGATGGGAATTCCACTGCCATTACAATGCAGGAATATCTATTTCTATGTATTTTTACAACAGTTGGGTCCATCTAAAGTATAAGATATAACCCAGTCATGTTTTAACATTTTAAGACAAAGACTATCCGGTCTATGTTTCTATATGCATCTATTCCAGACACATTTTCTCTGTTTTTCCCCTTTTCTTATGCATCATGCTACCACTGCTAGAGTAGCAAAACCACCATGATGATGAGATGGGTAGTAATGGGGTAGTATTGCTAACAGATATTCTCTGTGAATGGAGGACTTAACTCCTCATTTGCAAAGTCAGGAGTTGCAGACACCTTCATTTAATTTTAGCTGCATTGTCTCAGTTAAGAAGAAAAACTGAAAATACACGCTCAGGACTTAAAGCTGTCTTATCCTACTATAAAACTACATAAAGAGTATCTTAACAAAAATTTCCTTTTTTTTTTTTTTTTTTTTGCTTATATTGTAACATTTTTCCATTGTCTACAATAGAGTAGAAACTAAAAAGAAGAAAATTTGATGCGGCTTCTATGCGATATCCATCAGCACCATGTCTGTAATTCTGCTTTCAGCGGCATTTGCCTCCTTCCAAAAGCAGTGACATCTCCTTCTCTCCCCACTTTTCAGAACAGGCCAATATTGCCCCCAACTCAATGACTTGCTTCAACTTGCTTTTCAGCTCTTCTGAAGTGTGATCCAAGTTCCCATGGTTATGAAGGTAGTCTAACAATCTCCCTCCAGCACTGAACACTAACCCATCTTTTTAGTAATCTCGTCACTGTAACAGGATTAAAGAAATTAAATTGCAGTTAGTGAATTTAAACATACTCTAGTCAAAGGGGTTTACTCCATGAGTGAATGTGAAGCGTTGTCTACTACCTGAGCCAAGAGACATATAAATAACCTTAATCGGTTTTTATGAAATGCAAAATAACAGCAAAATAATACTCTTCAGCTATTTTTGAAAGCTGTAATTTTTACCATTTATAGAAATTACTATAAATCATATCATCTGAAAAAAATCTGCACTCAATGACATTCTTATTAATAGTGATATATCCGTGCTCTGCATGGAACGTCCTCTGGCTTTCTACTTGGTTTCTGCTTCACTTCCAATTCTTCTTCCCTGTCCATCTCCTCTCCTGATTCCACAGTCTCCTCTGGGATTATCCAAAAATCTTGCCAAAAGCAGGAAATGCTACCGACTGCCAGAAGCCAGCTTCAGTCACAAGTCCTTCCGAGAGTTAAACTGAATATGGTCTTGTTTTTAACTAAGAGATGGGGAGATGTGGTGCTTAGGGACATGGTTTAGTGGTGGACTTGGCAGTGCTGGGTTAACGGTTGGACTTGATGATCTTAAAGGTCTTTTCCAACCTGAACAATTATGTGATTCTATGATTCTAAGACTGTCATTGTAGTCATGATAGATCTGAACCACGATACAGAAACACTCTTGAAGAGCATGCTCAACACCTGAGCCGTGTTTTACCTAGAGTCCACCAATGCCATAGCTGTTGGAAGTACCAAGACAATGTAATCTGCTATCTGATGAGACAGGTCCTTATTATCAGAAGCTGGGAAGACCTTTATATGCCTTACACTCTTATGCAAAGACCTGTAATTCATGCAACCTCAAATTAAATTGTAAGTGAAACAATCCAAGTTAATCCTGCTCAGAAGTAGTTATTTAAGAACTTCATCACTGAGGATTTTTAAAAAAGTCATATAGACATTTCCCTAATAACAGCATGAAAGTTACTCTTGACAAGCTCACATTCCTTAATATAGTCTCCTGTCCTATTCACAAGGATATGATAAATCAGCACAGGTCTGAATTATCTTCTCTAAATAATAGGTTATATAAGTAAGCAATTACAGAAAGATTTACTCAAACCTAAGTTTCAAATTTCTTCCCTCTTATCTATACGTATTCATAAATGCAAGTTACATATATGAAAGTAAAAGCAGAATTTAGTCTCAGATCAAGCAGCTGTGCCTGACAATGCAAAATCAACTTAAAAAACCAGATGGTACACACCAAGTCCGTATATATAGAAGAGACAAAACCATAGGTGGCTAATTTGCAACCTTTAAAAAAAAAAATCACAAACTAAATAAAAGGCATTCGTAATGCCTTTTTTCATTAAAAATGCCTTTGTTCTATGCAAACACAAATTGTCTTGAAGTGAATAAATAAGCTCAGCTGTGTTGTGCAATGATTCCATTAACCTTGCAATCAAGCATTAAATTAAATTGCCTTGTTTGGATTTCCCTGCTGGAGGGAGAAATGTACCTTCTAAGGTCTGTGCTTTATGTTACCAGAGCCAACGACTAAAAGCTTCACAACTAAACTTCTACAATTAACAACACAAGAAACTAAACAAGTAAGCATACTGCAAAAATTCCTCTGATAACTTGTTAATGATTAACCTTATACTCAAAGCTTCATAGCTTTTCACACTCGTTCTCCCATGCATTCAATTAACATCTGCTTTGAACAAGTTAAATGTAATCTTCATATGTTTTCTAGGTGTACCAATAAAGCAACTCAGCGCTCCTGCTTGCTGCCTCCATTCACAGAATGAAGAAAGCAATTCATTACGGCACCGTTTTATTCAACTCCTTTTCTTTATGCCAGTTTTCACCCTGGAAAAACTGCTGCTCAAACCAAGATTAATTTTTTGTTTAGACTGCACATCATGATCACCCAGCAACCAAAGAGGAGCTGTTTTTAATGCCCTCCTGTATAATCTCCTGCATAAGGTGAGTAGGCTGACATTCTAAATAGACAAGACTAAATCAAAACAACACGTAATGATGTCATCAACTCTGGGACCAAGGGTAATTTTTTTTGTGATCCCATGTTGCAGCTGAATTGCCAGCCATACAGAGTCTTTATTGTGTGTAAAGTCCGTTCCCTCCACGTGAACTGAAAGAATGACTTTCAAAGCTGAAACAATTGACATGAACTAGGGATTGCATTTCAGCGTGTCACAATCCTGTTCTAAATGGAATACATTTAAACATAACAAAAATAATCTCTCTTGTCGAACGTATGTAATTGGTCTTCATGTGTGGTGCCTTCAGGGAAGGAGCTTAGCAAAGAAAACGTGAGAATAATTTACGTGCCAAGAAAAAGTGTTGCAAGCACAGAAACTATTAGACGGGGGAAGGAATCAATGAGGAATGTATCACTAGCTCTCCAGAAAGCTGACTGTTACTTAAACAATAATATAATTTATATTAGACCAATTCTGTATTGTAAACATATAGCTTCTGTTAACATGGCAATGTTCAGAAGCCACAGCAACCATCGAGGATGATACTTGATTAGTCTTCAGTTGCATCACCAGGTGGCAATGTCTTCACCCGCGATCAACCAGGAGCCAGTGCTGTTGGCTGAGTACGGGTTTCAAGTTGCAAATTTCAGAAAGCGATATGAGCTCCTGAAAAATCCAGGCATATTTTACAACTGGCAAGCATATGTTGACTTAGTGATTGAAACTGAGCTGAGATTCTCTGAGAGGTTTTAGTTCTTTTGTTTAGATTTACCATCCTGCTCTTTACTAATATCACGAGAACACCAAAGCAAATTTAGCGTGGCTTTCTATTTCCTTAGTAATTCATGCATCACTATCAAGAAAGTATCAGTCATATCACACTCTGACAACTGCATTATGTCCCAGGAAACACTCATCAATAACAAAACAAAAAGAGAAAAAACTTTTAGTTCAGAAATTGGTTCAAACCTGTAACTCAGAATCCATGTTTTATACTTAGGGGCCCCTCACGGAAGAAAAAGGATACGGTTCACTTACTACATCAACAGTAACACTCATCAGGCTTTGGGTTTGGAAAGGAAAGAAGCAGCTATAGGCTGACGCCATTAAAAGCAAAAGTATTTAACCCATTTATCTCAACTCTAACAGAATATAGGTCTCTCTGCTGTCCATCTCCCCGTCTTCCTTTATGATTGCACTCCCATAAATTGTGGATTTTTAGTCCCCTAATTCTTGATCTTTGACCTTGACCGTTCACGCTGAATCACTGGACTTGGACAAATCAGTGGAAATGAGAGGAGAATTAGGTCTTTTTTATTTCACACTATTAAAATAGAAGTTTTACGTTTTCTTGTGGTGCGTCCTGTCCATAAAAGCCCAGATGAGATTTCAGCAAAGCAATCAGAAGACAAAGTCAGCATTTATCCTGACACCTCTGCGACCATATAACCTAAAATACTCTGGAGAAACTTATACCCATGTATTCAGTATCTGAATTCCCAAAGCTATTTCATCTTAGAGATCCAATATGCATTGGATACAGCGTGAATCAAACGCGCCATTATATGCGAGCGTTTGCTGAATGAGACCTTACCTGTCAGCATCTCCGAGTCCCAGTGAAGTATTACGCTGCATCGTCTCCCGCACTGCAGCCATGCCATCAGGCAGCCGGTTTAGCCTTCGAGTATAGAGGCCCAGACCACCATCGGTCATATACCTTTAAAGAAGCAAAACGAAATGTCATATTTAGTAAAACAGCTAGATATCACTGTAGCTCATATCTTCTGCATGTTTTTAACTGTATATTGCAATTTCCCCGCTTTTGAGTTCAGACTAGTACTCAGAATATGAAGCAAGGAAAACTATTTTTTGCCTCTCATTGTTCTCCATTACATCTTGCGCTCTCTCTCATCAATAAGAATTGAATTTCAGCGTAACTGTGACAAAGGAAGAATACTTAACTTTCATTAAGGATGCCAAGATGGAAGTCATTTAATATTTGTGAATGCTGTCATTAATTATCCCTCCCTGTCCAAAAAATGCACGGTTTATACTGTCCTGAACTGTTCTGTGTGGGCTAAAACAGCACGATGGAAATCTCAATGCTTTTACAAGTTAACTGCAAAAATCGCATTGAATTCATCCTAGATTTTGTCAATGGCCCATGCACAATGAGCATCCCAAGGTTTATTGTGAGAAATCAAAGTTGCAGCATGAAAGAAAAGGTTTTTTTTCAACCTTGTTTTGGCTCCTACATTGTACTCTGTCTGCAACTGTGACCTAGAGACATCTGCATTTAAAAAGTGTTTCTATTCTTAGATATTAAGAAGGGTCAGGTATATAGATGATACTTTCACAAATTGCTAAGATAGCACATTTCTTACTTTCTAGTTTAGACAAATGAAAAATGAATAACAGAGATGACACTTGGTGGACAAGAATAGACGTTGTTGATCACGAGGAACAATTCCTCACAATAACGCAGGCTGTGTCATCCAGCATTTTTGCTGAAGTCTGTACTGATGCAGACAGCAACAGCCATCACATAACGTAACTTCAGGATGTGGTGGTAACCAAGAAAAGGAAGTTTTAAAAACCGTACAACCACCTACCACTTTGGTTCAGTTTATGAATAAAATATTTTAATATATTAATGCTGAAATTAAGAAGTTACTCCGGTGTTCTCTTTAGCAGCTTCTCAAGGAGCTGCCCTACATCAATATCTTAATAATGTTTTAAAATACTTTGTGGCTGCACAACGGTAGTAGGTAAACAAGTTCAAAGTGTCAAAATAAAACAGGAGGATTTTTCTCCTGGTGTAGCTTCATTTCTAAAAGTATTTCTGCCTACAGATATGCGAGCTAGCTTTAAACTAGAAAGGCAAGTCCCACTTGCCTCTCAAGACGTTAGCACGGAGCGAGCTCTGTGCTACCACAATCAGTTCATCAGCCTACGTACATCTACAGGAGCAGCACTGACAGTTGTGTAAACACACCGTAAAGATTTTCACACACCCGAGACTGAAATAACTCTAACAACTCTAGCAATACGGCTGCTGTCTCTGGCATACTGTTGGACACGTAACATACCTCACCCAGTTAGGAGCTGACGGGATTGTATCCTCTAATCCTTTAGCCACTCTTAGCGAAACGACGGCAGCCCACAGAACAACATCCAGATACAGGTGACACCTTCCTCTTGCTTAACAAGGCACAGAGCTTTTCCCTAACAGCGAGACACCCGCATCCACAGCAAGAAAGGACAGATGCTCCTAGCTGCAGCCAGCAATGCCTCTGCTGGCGGGATGTTACTGCAACAGAAGTACTTAACCCACGCCAAATTCGATTATTACATTTACAAAAATGTGACGGTAAAGACTCGAGAAGCCTTGCACACTCTGCTGCTCAGCATTTCAGTTAGATGTATAAATCTGTACGGGGCCTTCCCAGGAACAACCGAGGAGTCTCTCTGGGGAGTCTAACAAAGAGGTTGCTAAGCCCGTCAAGTCAGACATGAGAGTATTCTCCGTTCAGCAGATCTGTGGGGACATGATTCTCCAAACTCAAAAACGACAACTGTAAAAAGGAAGAGGAGCAGTTGCACCATAACCCGTGTGGAATTCGCCTTAGGTCTAGCATTCTAACTTTTCTTTGACATAGTTTATAAATATTTTATCACGGAAGAATACTTTTTTCCTTAAGCTACTAAAATAAAAGAAAGGGAAAGAAAAGTGGAGCTTAAGACCATATTGTTATACAAAACATGCAAACAGCATTTTGCAAAAACATCTCATGTATGTACGCTAATTGGTTTATTGCAGATACTTGTCTGCACACGAAACATGTTTCTGTATGAATACCCGTTGCACACGTAGTGGAAGATGCAGCTTTTGGCTTTGCTGTCAGGTTTCTGGCACATGACTAGTCCTTTGATAAAAAAGATCAACTACAGCTGAAATAGATTGTTCTCCATACTTATTGCTCAGAATACGCGACATGAAATATATTACTCTTAAGAGCTAGCCATGCTGAAATCAATGGAAAGCCGTTTCCCTAACATGAACAGATTTCATCCTCTACATAGAAGCTCAGCAATCTGATAGATTAGAATAATTCTGCAGTTGCATCAAACTGAAAACTAACAGTCAGATTTTCACTGGTTTTAAGCACTCATAAATCTTACATAAGTCAATGGAAGCTGGATGCCTTTGGCATCTTCGACAACTAGATCGTGAGTTTTTCTAACCAAGACTGAAGCACAGACATAGACGATGACTTTTACCCACTATACCAACAGGACAAGTTTCTTACATGCCAGGACAAAACAAGATAGGTTTTTGTATTTTGAAACATAGTTTGTGTAATCACAGATTGAAAGCTTTGTAATTTTTATTACATGCAATGTCCTCTACCCAGGAATGTTTCATTCCAAAAAGATGGCAAAACAAACGATGCCTGACATCCTGCATGCAACAGTGAGGTGAAAGAAAGAAAGGTACTACCTTCTAAATTCTGCTGAGAAAAATGCATTTACAATAAATAAACTTTACAATAAATGAAAAAAAAAAATAATCTCGACTATGCATTGGTTAGTATGGAGGAGATTAAAAATTACTGGTGCCACAGATCTCCAGCCATTGCTTTCTTTCCCTTCCTTCCCATCCCTTCAAAGTTAAAACTGTCTTGGCTCTCAGAAACCGCCTTGCCTTTATGAATACAACATTATTATTGGAGCAGATTTTTGGTTTACGAGAAAGGAGAATATAATGAAGGTATATTTTTCTCAAGACAATCTTACAAGGTTTTGCTCTGGGAGGAGTAAAACCAGGAAATATCCTGAATGCATGTAATTCTAACAGTACTCAACGCTATCTGAATTTATTGCCCTATCATACATCTACCCAATACGGAATGCCAGTATACTAGCCTCTCCTCTACAACGACTCATTGCAGTCCAAAGAATTGTATTAGGCCAGTTATCGATTAGGTGTAATTTCTTTGACTTTTCTTACTAAAAAACATGACAAATTTGTACTGGATGCCTTGCCAGATTAAAGAATTGTAAGAACTCTGCAAGCACATTCAGTGCAAAAACAAGGACTGCAAAGTATTTTTCTACCTGCCTCAAAATAAGAAAAAGTTTAAACGTATGATCTGGAAAAAAGCATAGTATCCAGACCCTGTGACTTTTATACAGATGGGTAACTTCTACATGTTCCAAAAATTTAATAGCTCAGATGCTTTGGGAATGGTACCAACAGCCAAGGGGAATAACTGCCTTTCATGAAGTTGAATATAATGATACTTAATGAATGGACAGTGAGACGGTGAAGATGTTGGTTAAAAGGAGTTTCTAATCTTTTCAGGAATTAATGCTTAATACTCATCTCTCTAGTTTCACTCTTCATCAGCGAGGAAACACAATTAACCAAACTTCTTTGAATATGAAAAGACTCAGGTTAAACAAGAGCAGTACTATGCATTTCTAAGACACAACTGGAACTTACAGCCCACTTTCTAGGTGATGCTTTTTTTCTCTAAGAAAGTGGCTCCCTGCCCTGTATTACAGGCATAAAGTAATTTGCTTTGGAGTTCCCTGGACAACCTGGACCTTTAAATTTCTCTTTTCTTTAGCCAAATACACCCTTTCTGTGCCTCTGAAGTTTTGAAGGCTGTAATAAGTCCTTCCAAGTGCAATATTTTTAGGGTATTTCTGATGCTGAAGTGATTTATTTCCCTTTCCTGAAAGGCACACAGAGGAAACGGGAACGGGTTATGCCAGGGATCAGTAAAATCCAGCGGTCTGAGTCACTTGACTTCTGTCCGCGCTCCCTGCTTACCCATGTATACAGCCAACAGCACACCTACTTTTATGGTCTGACAACTCTACCACTTCATATATATTCATTTCACTCCTTCATGTATGAATATGAATTTTCCAATTTTGAAAATAGATAGCCAAGGGACAGGCATTCTTTACGTAAGTATTAGGAAGAGAAGGAGCAGCAGGTAAGTCAGCAGCTTACAACAGACCGGGCAAACCTACCCTGATCTGCTCAGCATCACATGGCTCCGTAATCCCGAACCCACAAGCAGGAAAGCAGCAACGTGCCCCAAAACTGGAGCTGACTCTGGCAGCCCAGGTGCTCCTGCCTTCTTCTTGGGGCTTTGGATTCAAAGTTAGTTTGGAACTAGCTGCCCAGGTGCCTCCTGGCAGAAGACTTGCCCAGCAAGCCAAGTGCTTGAAACTTGAAGAAACAAAAAGCTTGTAGGAATTACAGCTTTTGGATTTTTCCATGTGTCAACATCTGCTTTAACACTCAGAAGTGTTCCCTTTTAGCTGCAGCAGTAACACTGTTATCCTCAATGTTTTCCTTTAAATGTTTATTTTCACCAGGCTTCATCTGCCTCATCATTACAGTCAGTTAAAGGAGATCAAGAGACTTAACAAGCTCTGAGTACCAAAGAAGTCGTCTAACTTTGCCAGTTGCTAAAAACCACCAACAGCAGAAAATTCCCCACTGCTGTTTCTGAAATACAATAAATGTGATCAAAACGATCCTGCTATTGCAACCAGGAATTTGTTCTAAATCTGACTTAAAAAGAAGTGTTAGCCTAACAGCAGGATGATGACAACGCCAAACTTCCCAGGTTAGTATGAATTTGGTCTGCATTTTCCGTCATGACATTGGAATTAAGACCATACGATCTTTTCCCGTGTTTTCCCAAGTCCTTCCATCCATTATTCTTGCCTGCCCACTCCCCGTTACAACGCCCACCACATCAGCCCAGTACTTCATCTCTCTAAGCAAGGGGTTGAATGTATACCCTTGTCTATAAGCCCATGTCTGGTTTAAATTCCATTCTTTGATCCGCATGAATTTCAACAAAGGCATTCAGGAACAGAATTAGGTCCCGAGCTTTCAGGTTGGGACTGCTAATACAACGCCCAAATCCCTAACATTAGGCCAAGTATTACCTTTCAGGTTCATAGAAGCACAAACCTATTGCTCATTTCATTTAAAATTTAATTTTATAGTTAAGGCAGCCTATAATTTATAAATTAATAGACTTTTACTAATAATCCGTAACTATTTGCAAGTAACAAACTAATAAATGAACTATGAATTGTTTTGAAGATGCTCAAAGCCAGACATGGAGTAAACCCAGAAAAAGCAATAAATGACTTGCAGTCTCAAAAATCCTCATCACTGCTGGGAAGAAGGCGATACCTGTTCCACTAAAGGGTAAAACAGGAAAAATGAGGTTATGCAAAACTTAAGTTTATTCGAGTTTCACAGTTTACTTGGAGAAACCTCTCACCTGTAAATCACTAATAAAATGAACGGTAGCTGCTTATTCACACTGTCCAAACCAGTCTAAAAGCAAAACAAGTTCACCCCTCTTAACTACTTAATCCTTAATCCTCAGACCTTTTTTTTTTTTTTGGGGGGGGGGGGGGCGGGGGGACAGGACGACGACGACAGGGAGAAGGGAAGAAATCTACAGACAGAAGTGGCTTCTGTGAAATCCTTACTTTTCTGTTTGGAGATGTATTAAGACTGCCTGGCACAGAAGTCATTCAGCAGCCATCAGATAACAATTTTTGGGCACTGCTGCCCAGGGCTAGATTTATTTCTACATGTCTTTGCAGCTGGGTCTCCCTTTCAAGAAGTCTGCAGGCTTGTTACTACAAAACTTGCATTTGCTCGGGGAAGGAATTCCAAGGACAGTATAGCCTGTAAGGGACTTGGGTGGCTGCTGCCACTATAGGTCAAATCTCATCCATGCCCTGACATCTGTTCCCTCCAGGACAATGGCTTCTTATCGAGCTTCTGAAGAAAATGGTTTCCCATGGAATTAGCAGTCTTAGATAGACGTGGTTTAAGAGAAACTGTCAATATGTAAGAGAAGAATATTAGACTGAAAGAAAGCATCTCTCACATCACTGCATCCATTCTTGTTTCAAAGGAGACTCTTCTAGAAGATGATCCTCTTTCCAACACTCACTCAACCTGTCTGCCAAAGGCACCTTCAGCTTAAATTCACCGTCCTCTCAAGAAGAGGCTTGCTCCACCACCATTTCTAGAACCCTTTCACAAATCTAGTCAGCCCATCCGAGACAATGACACGGATTAGGCACTGAAAAGCATCCATTTAAGGCAACTGGACTTTCAAAAGCTAGAGTTAGTAGAGTAAGATTATACTGATATTTTTATATTCAATATGAATATTATTTTATGTTCTCCTTGCTTGCCTCAATTTCTCCCCCTTTCTTTAGGCTTTTTATGAGAAGAAAGGACAGGTTAAAGCTTTACTTACTCCTCTTCATCTATCTGGGAGTTGAATGGCCCTTCAGAAATGAATGGAGCACTGTATCTTGAAGGAGGACTCTGGCTATGGCAATGAGATTTCAAATGCCAATACTAACTATTAACAGCCCCCAAAGCAGGCTTCAAAGGAGCCAGGTGATTAACATATGTACAAGAAGATAGCAAGACCTGAGAAAACTCATGGGAAGAGACTGGGACAGATCCTCCCCAGATTTCACAGAGGAATTTGGGCAGTCACTCCTCAATGACTTCGCTAGGAGAAGCGAGGGCTTCATTACAGCATTAGGACTCATAAGGATTAGCAGAATTTTCCCCCTTGTAACCACATGATCAGTAAAAGCTTCATTATTTTTAAGATGCAATCTTGCTTAACTATATTTAGTGCCATTTCCCACATTTTTTCCCAAACTATATCGTTAGTTCTGAGCAGGTTTAGTTCCAATCCAGTGAGACCATCGAGTTAATCCTAAATTGTGTGACTCAGAGGCCTTGGCTCAGAGCCGCAAGCATTGCCTGTATGCAGGAGTTAGGCCATAGCAGATGTTAAGTCTCGGGTCTAGAGGCAAAGCCTCTCTAGCCCAAATCTATGTCCAGCATACTCAGATTAAAGGCGAGCAGCACAAAAGGGTAGTTAAAAAAAATTGCTTCCTTCTCTGTCTGAGGGTATTAAAATCCACATTACTCATATCTCACAGAAGAATTCATCTGACTCTTTTCTTGCAGATGATCCACATCGACAAAGTCTGTATGACTGCATCTCCCTCTACTGGCTAGCTCCAGAGTGGGACCGTATTTTGTCCTTTAGAAGCTGTCCTTCTGCTTATATTACAAAAACCTACTGGCACTGAAGCAGCAGTTCAAACACTGCTGAGGTGTTTATTACAGAAACAAGCCCAGAGTGGGATAATGGCTATTAAACGGTATTTTGGTAGTCATTGACAATAGGACAGTAGGTACAAGTAAGCAAAAATACCACACACCACAACTTGTGAGTTTATTTTACTGACAAACACTACATGTGACCTAATATGGCCCTTTTTGGCAGTATAATGAATAAAAAGCTTGATTCCAGCTGATTCCAAGGTTATGATTTATAGGCGTACGATGTCTTCCTATGCTGAATCCTACGCTGCAAGAGAAGTTCTATGAGAGCACGTTATCTGAGATATCATTTGTGATAAATGATCAAACACTGTTTTATTGATGAAGCTGACACCACAACTGTTCCTGAACTGAGTGCAATATTTAAGAATATTTAAAATAATATACAACATTAACAATATTGAAAATGCTTATGTAATATTCTAGTCATGTCTCCTGTAAAGATCTTTAAGTACAGTTCGTGGAATAAGAATATTATTTTCATTCAAACACTGCCATAATTTTTTTCTTTTCATTCTCACAGCACCAGGACGTCTATGACTAAATCCAAAAGCTAGTTCTGACCCAGTTTCAACATAGTTTACTAAGAAGTCATAAGTCAAAGTTTCCCAATACCTTTTCATAAAAGTCAAAATTTTGAGTTTGCATGCCTAACCCCTTCATTATTTGTGTTAATTATCTATTTACCATATATAGCTACTATTCCACAATGTTGAAAAGATCGAAATGCAAGAAGCCAGTCCCAGCAAGACAGAAGGCAGTTCAAATAAACACTCTGCTCAAACACAGAAGAAAAATAAAATAAACCTCCTAATAATTCTTAGTCACATTGAAGTGTTATAGCCACATAAGGAATGCAGTTTCAGCCATCCAGTGTATTTAGATGAAGTCTTATCGCTAAAATCATACCATTTAAAGAGCAATGTCCAGTTAAATGACTAACCCACTGTAACTCAAAGTGTACAGAAAAAATGCAGTGGTCATCACCATGGCAAAAAATAGGCTAGCATTGAATCGATGTACAGGGTGAACAGGTTCTCATTCAGGCCATGATTAGCTCAGCCACTCTTATTTCCAGCTAGCCACACGTCACCTGGAGCAGCAGCCATTCCTGTTACAGACAGCTTAGAAAGAAACAAGTTTCTCTTAACTACTGTTACCAAGAGCAAATTCTTATTACCAGCGAACTGCATACTCCTCCTTTCCTTTCTCTAAAACCTTAGCCCAAGTGAAGGTCTGTTATGCCACGTATGAGCCTGACATCTGAAAAAGATGCGTCACTGTCTGACTGATAAATAGAACAAAATCAAGCAACCGAGCTGCAAGAATCCTACAAATATAAATTACACTTCAACACGCAATTAAATTAGTCCTCAATTTCAGCTCTTCATATCAAATTCTTCTTTGCCTCGTAATAGATGCAACTCCTAAATTTCAGCCTACAACAGAACTCTACTTCAATGATGGTTTTGGTCCATGTTACTGAAGGGCAGACAGGCCTCTGCACCACAAAGGTGGTTTCTACCTAGGGCACAATGCTTTTGTGTGGGTTTGACGGACCTGAGCAGAAGCAGGGGTTAAAGCCCGATTCCCCAGCCCAGAGTGGTCTGCTCTCCCTTTTAGCATCCTTTTAGCCATGTTCACCTGCTTGTAGTGCTCATAGAAAGATCTCCGGGGAGCGTAAAGGCTCGAATAAACAAGAAAGAATCATAATCCCATGAGCATCGCGCACACAAATGCATTAAGAGGTTGTGGAAATAGAGATCTGGAATGGAAATGTATTGGCCCCAAAGCATCAAATAAATGGGGAGGTTAATAAAACAGTAAAAAGTCTCCCTGCCCCCAACAGCCACTGCATCTGCGGAAGGTCACTGCAATAGCATAGGGCCCTTGAACATCGTATGCAGGCTGAGCCCTTCTGTCCTCATCTAATAGCTGAGGGAGCAGTTCACTGCTGGGCTGGCGAAGTGAGGGATGAGAGTCACTAGGTAACGTTTCTGAATGAGACACGCTCGAAAGAGTGAGCTGGGCATGCCCCAAAGCCCAGCCTGGCAGGCAGCAGACCCACGGTCCACGCACGGGGCTGCTCACATCTGCCCTGCCTTGAAGTTCAGGCTCTCTCGGGCAGCTGAGCTGTCAAATCATCAAATCTACATTTTGTTGGAACATAGCTGGAACAGCCATGTTTCTGCAAAAAATTGTTATGACAAGCTGCATTTGCGGACCCAAAGCCATTTCCTGAGAAAATTTGCGACCAGCACTAATCGGTATATCCACGCGGTTAATTCTGCACAGAAAGCTGCACACTGGGGTAATGAAAACAGGGGCAGAGGATTAATTAAGTTAAAAGAAAAGAATTTTAAAAGACCTTTCTGACCAACACCTCTGTTGCTTCATTCCAAGGACAGATAAAAAGGAAATTAACTCTACATTTCATTAGAGAGAACTGGGTGGGGAGGGGAGGATGGAAAGAGGCAGGAATGTGTATCTTAGTAGCTAGAGGGAGACTGAAGTGGACAAAACCTTCCCAACAAACCCAAAAAAAGCCGTGAGAGTTAACGTCCCACCTGGGACAATGTTTGGGGTGGATAGGTGAGACAGTTCTGGGCTTTCAGGTGCCACTTTCTGAGGAGGCCCTGAAGCCCGGAGCTCAGCCAGCCGCTGGAGGAGGTGGGTTGGGTGCCCACTCCCCACCTCACACATACCCTAGTCCAGTTGCTTTGTCGTTCGGTTGATGCTTTAGCTCCCACAATAAGACAACTTCTTACCTTTGATCCACCCCCTGGAGGCTTTCTTAGTTTAAGAGATATTTTCTGCCCATTTGGAAAAGATGCTCTTTCTAACCCTATGAAAGCAATCCTGGTGTCTGCCAGAGCTCTGCTTGAGCAGACTTATTAAAGGAGGCCAAACGAAACTTCCCATGACCCAGTACATTTCAGAGAAAGCATCAGGATCACAGGGCTAAAATAGTTTATCTTGGCTATTGGATTTATTTTGGTTGTAACAAATATTTTGGCTTCCTTCCCTTTCAGTTTGCCAATGAAAACACAGATCCAAGGTTTTCAGACTGCAGGACTGTAGCAATTCTGAAAAATGACAAAGTGAAACACATACCAGCTAATAAAGAGCTATTCATGCTATAAATGCCCTCTTGTGCTGCTTTCCACATACTGTAATCCAGCTTCTGGAAATATTGGGCCTGTTCGCCCTAAAATTGATCTCAGAGAGTTGTTCTGCAGCAAGTCACACGGATGCTTTCTTTACAAGCAACCTCTCCGATTTCTAAGCGGTGTATTATTCCTCTCCCTCAAAGACACAATGCTATCCTATTTTTTTATTATTGGGAATAAACTGACATTGGGGAAGATAACTTATGAAACAGGCTACCAAAACATCTGTTCATACTGGAGATGGTAATCCAGCATTATTAGGTGTCAGTGAGATTCACCAAAGGTAACACCCTCATTTTTTTTTTTTTATCTCTCTCCATTGATATTGGGATTATAGCCAACATTGTTATTGCAATTCAATACTGCAATACTCCCTTCTCAGGGAACCCGCACACACGATTACTCTCCACAGACTATGTAACCCCAACTTTGTGGGGCTGCTTCCAGGAACGCTCCCTCCAAATGCCCACTGGTGCAGCAAGGAGAGGACCTCCAAGCCGCCCAACCTCCAAACCCTGCCCACAACCTGGAAATGGAGCTGGATCTTTCTGACAATGGATCGACCTACAATACAGATTCTGCCCTTGGAACTTAGTCAATGACTGCAACAGTGCTACAAAAAAATCAACAAACCAACTCACATTATTTAGCAAAATAGGCTTTTGTAGCTAAAGGCAAAAGATGTGGGGGAAAAAAAGGCATTTGTACACATAACTCTTCTTGTCCTAAGAACTTTAAATTGAGATCTCGTTTATCAATCTGTGGCAGGTTATACGAGCAAAAACTGAAAGTTATCTCCCTCCTTTAAAAACGAATGGGAAATAAGAGTCAGGTACTCAGTTAAAGATGTTCTAACACTCAAGGCTAGGAGTGAGCTGTTGTGGAATATGACTCTTCTGCTAAATGTTATATTCACCATCCTTAGTATTAGTCTTGGTATATAACTCACTGCTTTGGTGACAGAGGTACCAACTGGCAAAAATATATTATTACATTACTAGTCCCTTAGACCCAGAATCTAAAGACCGCTCTTGTATTTTCAGACTATGGAGACTTCCATTTTTTACCCTACGGGATGACACAGAAAAGGAAATGATACAGAGAGATGAGTGAAGACAGAGATTTCTCTGGAAATATCATACATAAACTCAACAGCTTTCTCCTTCCTTCCTTTCCCTCAACCTGGAATCTGAACTTTATGCACTAAGTAAAGATCTGCAAAGACCGGGGCTCCTCTAGGATATGAGCAGCAGAAGCCTGAACTGACACGATTCTGCCAGGGGCACTTCTCAGCTCATACTCTAGGTGTTTTATAGAAACCATGGCGCTACTCAGAATTTATTTTCCTTGCTTCTAGACCAAAACTACAGTCGCGAGTTTGAATAAAAGTCATAGTCCAGAGGAAAAGCAATAACTGTTACTACAATAAACATTGCAAAACTCAGCTATAAGCTGATTTATTTGAGGAAAACACAAGGCGCTTTAGTGACACGATGCATTATTAATGCAGCAACAGCTACTGGTGCTTTATCTGAAACAGAATTTTACACTGGTTTTTGCATCAGCTTCTTTACTATATGCTTTTCCTAATGAAGAATTAAAAATAAAGTGTCTAACTTTTCAAAAAGGACAGGGTGAAAACATCCAAATATTCACAACGGACAGAATTAATGGGGGTTTCCTGGCTGCATAACTTAACTGGTTGAGTTAGTTTCAAAGCAGCAGCTGGATTCCAGCTTTCTGTTTCAGTGACACTAAAGCTTCCAAATAAGCCAATGCTACAAGAAATGTCACTTATAAAAAAATTACAGAAAAGCAAAGGGGGTAAGATGGGAAAAGGCTGCCACAAAAATAAATATGCCATTTACATCTCAAAGATCAGTTTTAACATCAATCTAATGGTGATGTACCTGAACTAAGAAAAAATGACTGTACTTTCTACCAGGAACTGAAAACGGACATATTGAAGTGAATACTGACTTTGGAGCAAAGAACAAATGCTTTTGCCAGTCAAGGCAGCGGTAAAGAGTTGATGTAAAACCTTGTTAGTCATTGCCTCTCATTTCATATTTCTGCACACTAACTTGTTCTTTGGACTTTACTTTGCGTGTACAACTATTTTATCCTACACAGAGATGTAAACTCGTTTCCTTCCAGTGAACTGCCCCCTAAAAGTTCAGCCAGCAAAAGGGTTCAGTGAAAGTACAGAAAATACCTCACTCTCTCCATCTTGTGGACATAAATGAATGTTGCAGCATGTGTTTGACAACTACAATGAACCCTGACTCAGGAAAATATTTAATCATGTGCAAGAGTATGTTCATATGTACGAATGTTTTCTTAACATGCACTTAAAACTTAAATTATGTGCTTAAATCCCACTGAGATAATAAGCTGCCACTCGACATGCTTATTAAAACTAGCAGAATATCTTGGTCGCCCCCCCAAATAATCACAGGAATACAGTGTCATTAAACACAACGCAAGAATGACATAAAGTATAGTATTTAAGAAGAAAAGTGAAGGCACTTACCCACTTGTGATGTCATCAGCTCTGATATTCTTGCCTAGCACATCCCCATCGCTCATATAGCCGGTGGCATCCATGGTGATGCCTTCCAGATCGATTTCATCGCTTCCCTTGTCCGAGATGTCGACATGGCAGACGCTGCTACCGCGGGACGCTAGTTGCCTCCGCAAAGGTGCCGAATACATGTAACGTCCCGACTCCGTGTTGATGAAGCGGCTGGCGTTCCCTCGCGGAGGATACCCGTTTCCCATCGATGGAGCGTCGCCTGCCTGCAGGCGGGGGCTGGACTGCCCCAGTCTCCACGATAAGGGGGTCGGTCGTCCCGTCAAGCTGAGGATGCTGCGGCCACTTATCTCGGTAGTGACGTTGGTGTCAAATGTAGTTTCCAATGTGCTTAAAAAAATAAATGCATTTGATTAAACGCGGCCTGCTGTACAGAGCACCTTGAGATTTCAGGTAATTGCAAGACCCTACACCCTGAATACTCACCGAGTTACAGATTGTAAGTAACAGCATTAACAGGATTTACCTGCTACAACGCCTTGAGAGAGGTCCATTCCTCCAACACTGTTCTTAAATAATGATACCTTTGCACCCAGGCCACCAAGTGTTCAACATATATGTGAGAAGACTTAAGCAGGAACTTTTCAATGGATTATCCACAGTATAAAAGCATAACTTTTTCATCTTCAATCGTATATAGCTCTATTATACCACAGTTTTGCCACTCTAGGCAAGGGAGTAGGATATTAAGCTGACTAAAGGAAAACCAACTGAAGTACTCTTTTTCTGATACATTTTCTTTTTTTGGCTGCATTCATGAAAGTCTTAATGCTTTGGAGACAAGTCCAGCACCAAGATGACAGCTATTTCTACACTGAGGAAAGGATTAAATGAAAAAATAAGAGAGGCAAAGCAAATTTATTTTTCAAAATCTATTTTATATATTAATGAATTGAATATATTTTTCAATATATTGATAATATTTACACAGAGCTCTGGTTACAAAAGCATTGTAGGTCACAGCCTGTAAAGACAGTTTTTGACAAGCGTCAGCTATATTAAATCTTCCATTCTCCGTGTCTGAGCGTGTGAATATGTTGCATCCCTTCCAACAGTAATGCTAGTACCGTCTGAGAACGCTGCGACCGCTTATCTCGGTAGTGACACTGGTGTCAAAAGTAGTTTCCAATGTGCTTAAAAAAAATAAATGCATTTGATTAAATGTAGACTGCTATACGGAACCTTAAAAATGGGACTGCTGCACCATGAGATTTCAGACGATGTGTACAGATTGCAAGACTACACCCCGAACACTTGCAGCTTAGTTGCAACTAATCCATAGCTGCAACTTCTTTTATCCACATGAACTCCCTTCTCCTTCCCTGCTCAACTAACATAGTGTTATTTCTTTTTTTATCGTGGATATTTGTTAAAATAAGCAGCATTGTGCTGCTCACAATACAATGTTATGTACCTGCTGCAAAAATCTATGTATGCTGCAGTTATAGTAATTAAATCATAATAAGCTGTCACATTAATGGAAACTTGAAAAGAAAAATAGCATTGGGAGTTCATCTTTGCAAGCTCTGCCTCAGTTTCAGATACAAAGCCAAAACACACAGTGTTCCCCCACTGAACTCATTTAGGGCTGCAGTCCATCAGGCACTGAGCACTAAGTAGGACCCGACCTCCTTCGGGGCCAACCAGCCTATTCTCCCAAGCCTCAACACTGAAAAGATCTGAGCCACAGAATGTTTAAATGTAACAACAGTCTTTGTTTATTTAGAGCATATTTTAAATATTACTGAAGATTTATAAATGCTGCTTTACAAAGAAAAAGCAGTTATATACATGGATGACTAATAATATTAAAAAAATTTGTTTGTCCAAAGATTGGTCAGGAATTCAAGTTATGCACTTTATCAAGTGGGTCAAGCTCAGTTCACCTGCTTATTTAAACAAAATATTACACATACGGGGAGAGGGGCGTAATGCACCAAAGTTGTTCAAGAGTAAGATGAAGAAACGTTTTGAACTGTAACCTATATTCAAACATCACCCAACACATTTAACAAGCACTGATTATTCTCCACCTTTGATTCTACATACAATGTGCCACCACCAATTACTCATCGTACATCTCCATAAACACACAACACATTTCAGAATCTGTGCTTTAAAGACAAAAAGTACAAGATCAGTAGCTTCCACTGTCAGTGTTCATCATTCTTCAAGGATGCAACCCAGCCAGATCTGAGAGATGTAAAGTAAAAGCACAAGGATTTCCATTTTCTTATAAACAAAGTCATGCCATTACCTGTGAGTGACCTGGGTTCCCCGCAAACTGGACATCGTTTCCTCTAAGTTCTGTCGAAGATCGGCGATATTTTTCACAGTTCGTAACCGCCGAGTTTCTGGATCCTCTCCTACAGGGAAAATAAACCATTAGAAAGGATAAGGTAGGAAGCACCACAGAACGGAGCCGTTACCTCTGCCTGAATCTGCCATCTCGAATGCATTTTTTCTGACTTTCTGTTATTTAACACTCTAAACTGATTACGATGCAGATGCCATTCCCCTACGGCAGGCACCTGCCGGTGCAGCAGCCGGACTGAGAATGAGCTCTGTACTGTTAACTTTATTTCACAGGCTGCCTTTGCACCAGATGTTTCTGTATTGTCATTTCCCCATATGACCCAGTTTAAATCCTGGTTAACTTTCAACCTCATTAGAAGATATACTCAATCAATATCACCCTTTCCATCTCATATATTGACACAATTAGCATCAACCCGACACAGCCAATTTCTCCAATGCTGTATTTTTACCAGACCTTCTTTTTCCCATTTTAAATAGATCTCATTCTACCACAGCAGCTGTCCAGTAAACTAAATTGTGTTGACTGGGTGCTCCATGCTGAGTCACGTTTTAGGTAAATTAGCAAAACTTTCTGCTTGTCCACAGCACAACACAGTTATCATTACTTAAATGTGCTACATGATGCGAAGCTGGGGGATGACTTTTACTTTCCCTGGCATTTAGAAATGCCGTTCTTTAAATATGCTGTTCTAAAAGACATATATGTCCTGTTCTTTAGCTCCAAAAGTAGAGTTTATATACATTAAAAGTCCTCCTAGTGCCTCAGTATAATGTATTTTTATAAAATTAATAATTTAGTTAGTGCCTCAGCATAATTTATTTCCTTGCTCGCAGCTGTTAATTAAGAAATGCTTTGGTTGCTAACTCAGCTGAGCTTTACATAGTTAAACCTTCTAAGAGGCTGAAGAGAAGTGAATTTCTAGTAGTGCCAACATATTCTTTGTAAGCTGAATGCTGAAACAGAAAACCTCCAAAAAGCTGTCACAAAACTTCCCTTGGGCACGGAAGGAAATGATTTCATTCTAGAGGGTTTCTTTAGTCATACTCATGACTAAAGAAAATACCACAGCAAATTTAAAACTTTTCAAATTTTGTATCCGCCCTCTCTGCACAAGTGATGCATTCTTAAGCTGCCAGGATACTGGTCATCCATACAATTGCTAGTTTGGATGGCTATCTCTATATTACACAACTCAGAAGTGTTAAGGGCCAGATAAATAAGCTGTTGTTGGAACTTTCCGCATTCTTTGATTTAAACTTCATGTTTCTGACAGATGCCAGGCTGGTGGCACAGAAAAACGAAGTCACATACGCTTGCCTGCAAAGCAGCAGTAACACAAACTACTCACCAAAGTGCTGGAGCCCCCACTACAGGGAACTATCTAGGGAGCAGAAGATAGACTTTAATGCTTGTACAATCATTAGCCTTTCTGAGGCAAACAACAATGGCTCAGATAGTATCCACGTTAGCAATTTTTTTTTACTGGGTCTCTACTGCCAGTGACATAATCTCCCTAAGATACAATACACTTAGGTCAAATGGTCAAACAATTACGATGCGGCTGGATTGGAAATAGCCCCTAACAAGACCAGTTCCTTGAGCCAACGGGTCTCTGGGACAGAAAATATTTTCTACACTTATGGATCTACAAATTTTTGCAGTAAAGAACATAAAATATTTATAGGCCTTTAGCCTAACAAAGGTCACAGCGCTCTTTTACAGATCTTTTCTCTCATAGGTATGAAGGCAAACAGTACATAACTTCTTAAGAGAACATACATGAGACTAGGTAAACCAATTTCTATTGAGATCACTCTTACGCCTAAACTGATAAAAAATTTTTACTTAAATGACATTCAATGGCTTAAATTACAAGTATACTTAAAAACCAGACATTGGATAGTGCCACTGGAACTTAATTATTAAATCACTTAGCTCTTCACGCATAGGCAGCAGTATCATTAAACTATTTAGCTTCCAGCTTTCCCCACCTATACTTTCTTTTGTTTTATACGTGCTTTTAAATTAAAAGCATCAATAGCTGCTATGTAGGGAGAGAAGAAATCTGTCCCTTATTTCTTCTAATGTATTTGGGTCTAGGGACCATTTTGTTTTGTTTGCTCCTTTTCCCCTAAGGCCCCTTTATGGACTGCTGCTGTCTGGGGGATTCGGCTGCACACAGCTGGGTTCTGCATCTCCATTGTTGGAGGCTGTCAGCTGGCTTCCATTTTTGGATCCCAAAACTTACATATTCTACTTGAATAATAGTTTGTATTTACATAACATCTGTCATTAAAGAGTAAAGACCTTTTGTGATCTATAATCACTTCCCAGTTTACAGGCTGAAATACATCTAGGCTAGGCAGTATGATGATTAAGAGGTAACACTGAAAAAGTTTAAGCAGCTGGACACTCTGCATTTCTTACTTTGAACTGGCTCTCCTATTTAAATAGGAACCAAAAAATGTTCCCAAGGATTTTATCCCTCGTGCCATTTATTTGCCTTTTGAATATTTAATCCACCTATATATAAATCATACACACAGATGCACACAGTTATGCATTCCTGCAGCCCTTTTCCTCACCAATGACTCTGCCTTTTGCCTTTGCCATCAGCATACATGCAAACAGGTATAAACGCAGCATTGACAGAATACGTAATGCAGTATGAAATTAATCCAATTGTGAAACTTCTAGCCACATGATTTTTCCAAGCAGGACGATCCGTTTCAAAACTCACATGAAACTGGAGGATACCAAGACTAAGTAGATGAAAAAAACTGAGATATTCTACTGATGAGATATACTGCAACAGTACGCAATAAGCAAAGTCATAGATGTTGCTGAAATTGGAATAGGAAGACTTGACTGTGACTTTAAAAGCACATTTTAGATCTTTAGTAGAATACGGTTGCTAAAAATTGCATTGTTACATTGATAAGCTTAACACTTATTACTAATTATCATATACTTCTTACAGTAGCAGGAATTCTAGATAAGCATATGAAGTACTTTCAAATTTAGACTGCTAGTATTCTAATTACAATCAGTTTCAGCTTCTGTATGCTGGACACATTAAACTGAAGTTGGATTTTGGTCTCTTATTGCTGTGCAAAGACCACTTCTCAAATTGATCAGATTCATGTGAGTGAACACCGAGATTCCCTCAAACCTATAAATGAATCAAAACATCAAGGAAATTAACTTAATCTCTTCTGTAAGCTCTGAAGCAAAGTTTTAAAAGGTGAAAAATAAATATCAAATGTTTGGGAATACTTAGGATCCTTATAATAGCTTAATCCTAAAAGGTGCTGCACATCTCCTAGAAAAACATTAAGTACTCAGAATTCCTATTTGAGGGACACACAATTGTGTAGAACTTGAGCATCTAGTATTCAGATTATTGACACCTGGTTTCCATCGCTGAAGAGCTGAAAAAAATATTGTAACTAATAAGAACTAAAGCATTAGGAATAAAAGCAAATTAAATGCCCCCCTAAAGAGGGAGCTCCTACTTTAAACTTGCTTTAGCCCATTTGTATTTAACCAGACCACAGTCAGCAGGTCATGTTCCATGACATACCTGAGAGGTCTTCGAGAGCAGGCTGTCCAGTTTTGACATACAGAGCAGAATCCATGCTGACCCCTCCTGTGCCGGCCTCGGCCGTTACGTTCCCTTCATTGTCTGTCTGCGATCTGGAAGGCAAAGCAAAATAGAGATGTGCAGTCACTCTCCATCAAAAGTACCTCAAGTATAACAACTAGACAACTGCACTCGCCATCAGCCACTCTGTCCCTCTCTCCAGAACAGACCAGCAGACTGATTTTACATAATTCATTAGTCCCATGTTGAATTATGTCCTAGAAATGGAAACAAGCACTCAGCTGTAAAAAATAAAAAATTCATAGTCAAAGATAGGCTTCTCAGCTCTTCAGACAGGGTCTTAAGACACTCGGATTTCCAGCTAAATTTTCATCATCAACAACTTCGGTTGTTGTGGCTAATCTGATCCTCTCTAATAAAGTCTGTATTGCATGAATATAAAGCAGGTAGTGCATGATGGCATGTTGCACTGCTGCTAGCTTCCCTTCAATAACTAGCAATGTCACTCATCTGTATCTTAAAATAAATGACTGAGTAAAACCAACTTCAAACTCCAATTTCTTGTCTGACATTGTGGCTGTCAGGTAATGAAAGGTGATGTCGTAAGAATCTATTGTCAGATTTGAGAAACATATCTTGACTCATTTCATTTCACTAGTTGCACTGTTTTGCTTGTAGAGCCACATCAACAAGCGGCTGCAAATTCTCCTGTCCAAAGGGCACGTGCTGTACAAACGTGAAGACACAGCAGGGAATTACTGTTGCAACATTCTTAATTTCAGTTGACCTTATATGAAATGTAGAACAATTTCTCATGTCTTTTACTTTAAAAAACAAAGAAACAAACAAAAAGTAAGTCTACAGGCAGCTGAAAAGTTTATATTAAAGTAACCTTAACTGATAGCAGAAAAAGCCTGAGACGACTACTGCAATGCATTAACAAGTGCATTTTGCAGATTCAAAAAGTGTCTGGATAGCAAATTTATAATAATGCTATATGTTTGCCTTGCAAATCAATACAATTTGACTTTTCTCTTGCCCTTAAAAGCCAGCAACATTACACAGTTTGGCCTTTATTCCTCCAAGGCTGAAAAGTAAACATGATTTTTTCAATTTCTCAGCATTTTCTCCAGCTGACAATAGGTAGCTTCATTACTGTTTTTTGTAAAAAGTCAAATAAATACTGCCTACAGTTTATCAGTATGTTTAAATTATAGAAAACATATGGATTGCATCTGCTTTTACACTTTAGTTTGAACATAGATATCATCACCTAAGATGAACACCAAGCAGAGTGCTTTTTACTTTATCTTTTGACAGGACATTGTAGTGATAAACTTAACCCAAAGCATCATGAACACATTTTTGGTTGTGAGAGATAAACAATAAAGCAATCAGTTTGCAATCACAATTTGCTATTTAATTATGGATTAAAATAGTACAAACTGCACTGGCACTTTTTAACTCAAAACAAATCCCCCAAAATTACTAGTAGTAGATCCCACCTTCAGCCAAAGATGCAGCAATAATGCTGATGTACGCAGATGAATGCAAGAGCATGGAAAATCAAGAACACGTGCTATTAATACTAGTTTTAGTCAGATGAATTTTTCCCAACTGGTTCCTTTTCATGGGACCGCATCCCAGGCGGACACCTGGCATTTTATTCCATACACACAGGGAGAACACTCAAGGGGTCAGAAGACTCAAGGGTCACCCTTCCCATTTTGCATTCCTACATAGGCCTTTGGTATCCCTCTCCTTCAGGTTCATTCCATTTACATTCACTTGTATTTAAAAATATGTGGCCAACAATTTCTTATGCTACATCTACCAAGAGATCAAAGGCAAAAATGCGTATAGTAGAACTGAAAAAATGATGGGAAAGGGTGACAAAGATGACCAAAGGTTATGAACAGCATCTCTACAAGTAAAAACTAAACAGGCTAGGACATCTTAGCCTAGAAAAGACACATCTTAAGGGAGGGAAGGATATAATGGAGGTCTCTCAAACCATGAGCAGCAAGAGGAGGATGAAGACAGAACAACTGCTTTCATTCTCTTCCTATGAAAGAATAAAGTGGTGTCAAAGAAAACTACGAGATGGCTGTCAAAACCAAAAATCCCACCACCTGATTGAGGAATTTCGTGCATCATGGTCAGGCTGAGGAGCATATCCTTCGGAAGCTTTGTTATAGATTTCCCTCTTGTTACTCTTCCCTACATATCCTCTACTGCCATCGTGAAACAGAAGATGCTTGACTAGATGGAGGTTAGTTGTGACCCCATATGGCTGCTCTTTTGCTTACCTCATTCAGCATTAATGCACAGAACAGCAGACTTTGGCCTGGCCTTACCTAAGGGATTTTTATTTTATTTTTTTAAGATTTCCCATTACTGCTTATAAGTGAGGCAGCTCCACCACTGCTAGCCACACTGAAGAGAATGAGTGCTTCTATGTCATAAATTGATGTTGCTACAACTTTCAAAGCTATGGTACATAAAACAAACCTAATCCACACAGTACAAAAACATGTAAGAGCGGTACCTGGTCAAGAAGGCGTTAGTATTCTTAACTGTTAGTAGGGTTGGATACAACAATTATTCACCCTCCTATCTGTCACAACTTCTTATACACCTTAGTCTGACGGCCTTCACCAACAGTTTCTGTGTAGATGTATAAATTGTCTACTCTCTTAAAGCAAGAAACTTTCACATGACATGGCATTCATCTTGCTGTGTCACCCCCCTGAAAGAGCATCCAGAATGAATCTTCCCAAGCATCACATTCAAAATGGTCCATTGGAGAAGCTCACCATACCTGTACATGAAGGGAGCTACGGTGGCAGTGTTCGGGTGGCTGTATTGCTGTTGGGGATGAGGTAGCTGAACACTCACAGTATTGCTCCCTGTGGTGTGTGTCGTCGCGGTGGGTCCATTGACAGCTTGGCTGCTGCTGCTGCTGTTGAGGCCTCCTACGCCTTTTCCTTCTGAAGAAGCTAGGCTGGACGAGGAGCTGGAATGCCTGCTGTCCAGCTGAGACTTCTGATGAGAGAGCCCTGAGCCGGCTTTCCCGCTGCGGCTTCTCTCACCTTCCTTTGCAGGAACGGGGGCACTTGAGGATTTCCCTGTGGTGTTTTTCATTCCTGGTTTTGGTATTCCACTGTGCGAAGGGGCAGAGGCCTCCTTCTTGGCACTATTCAGCTTTCCTCCTTTAGGGATAAAGCTTGCGATCTTGGAGGACTTTTTTGGCATCTCTGTTGTTGCTAGTGCTGTCTGTTCTTCTTTTGGTTCCTCTTTCACGTCCAGCTTTTCAGTGACAGATGTTCTCTTTGCAATGTCTTTACTTCTATCCTTCTCTTTCTCTTTCTGTTTCTCTTTATCCTTCTCATTACCCTTTGGAGAGCTTTTCTTATTAGTTAGTGCCCGGCTAAAAGTCCTTTGTGCAATTCCCTTCAGTGCAATTTTGGGACTACTGGACATCGACCCCGGATTGTTCACATTCTGATTCGCGGCATCAATTTCTTCGCTTTCCTCAAAGCTGAGGAGCGTCTCCAGCTTTTCACAACTGTTGTCCCGAGACCCTGGACACTCGAGCGTTGTCCCTCCTGCTTTGGAGCCTCCTTTGCTATTGAAGAGTTTTAATTTTTCAAGCATGGATTTTTGACCGTTGGGAGTTGTTTTGGCGATTTCCGACGGTGGCTTTGGAGGCTCTGATACGGGTTGCTTTACGGATAACATGGAAGACGTAGCTGTGTGCTTAGCACTAAGGGACTTGCTGCGCCAAGGTTTAATAGCAGAGCTGGGCTGAGGGATGGCTGATGAGTTATTGCAACTAACGGTACTGCTGCAGCTTTGAACTGAGGATGAAACATTTTCATTCATTCCTGTGGGCTGGGAGGCTGTACTGTCTGCAGGCTCTGGAAAAAAAACAAAAAACAACCCAAAAAACCAACATGGTAGTACCTGATATTATAGCTAGTCTGAGATTCTTTCTGTAATGAAACATCAGCAACTTTACACTAATAACATTAAAAAGATAGACGCATATCACTATTTTCAACATCAGTATCACTTAAAGAAAATAAAAGCCAGTTTTCTTTTCCTACCCAGCAGAACAGCAACGAGGTCCTACTATGTAATTTACATTTACTTGCTGTTTCAAGAAAAAGAAAAAAGAAGAATCTCCTCCAATTCAAACCAAAATGTGTTTTGCAATGTGTTCTCCCTTATTAAGTTCATAATACTTTTTCATTAGCAAAAACACAGCACTATTTTCTAACTAAGGGTTCCCTCTGCTTTTGGCAAAATATTTGCTGTCCAAGTTCGATTCTTAGAAAAACCTCAAACATATAAAAAAAAAAATGCAAGAGTAAGGAGAAAATTAAAACTGGAGTCTTTTCAGTTGGGGGGGGGGGGGGATGAGAACTTCATATGCAAAATGTAGAAGAAAACTCCATGTACAAAAATAAAACCAATTGTATCCTTATGCAATGAACCTAAATTAAGTATTGCCATGTATCTTAATCCAGCTGTAAGAGAAACTAGTGGCAGTAACTGTACAGCCCTTCTCCCTCAGAGATAGCAAACCTTGTATTTATTTAGTTCCTTTTAATGTTATTTGTTCTTGTTCAGAAATTAGTTCAGAGCTTAAAGAGAGCTTGAAAAATCACACTCACCTACCAGTGGCCACTTCTCCTCTGAAGTTTCTCTTTGCAGAGTTTCCCTTCTGGAGACGTTACTCTCTCAATTATCACAAATATGTTTTCTGTTAAACTGCTCATGTTTCCAATTAACTTTTGTCATCTATGTCTGTTCGCCTGCCCAGCAGCCTGCTGGGGATTAACGGCTCTTACCTATATTTCCCTGCCCTCTAGCAATAAAGTAAACTGTGTATAGAGCTGCATTTTTTTAATTCAAAAATCAACAGCGGTTGAGAGCGTGCGTTTTCGGCAGCAGCAGCAGCCCTGTGAATTCAGCCCTGTAAATCATGAGCTGCTGCAACCACACAGGGACTGTTTTACTTCACTTTCAGCTGCTCAGCGAAGATACGGCTCTGTTAACCTCCCTCCTCTGATCCAAACCAGGTCTACTAAAGATTTAAAGCACATACGTCTTCCTGACTTAGCGTTGAATCGGGTTGCTAAGAGTATTAGAGACTCCTTAATAATAAACTCGGTCATTTCACGTGGTTACGGACGAAGTGGGATAGCAGGAATTAATGATACTTTTAAAAATATTACTGAAGTCAGAAGATTTCCAGGACTCTGTTATTAACCAATAATCATTATACTGGCCGGTTTTGCTAGTCCTTTTCCTATGGCAAACTACCCACACGGAGATGGAAGGAAGCATGAGCCGGATTACAAACACAGAAAGGAATTGTACTTCTTTTAAGCTAGTGCCAGCCTGCTGACTTGCAAGGCATTACCCCTGTTTTACTCCAGTACAGAAGGAAAATCAAGCCACTGAATGTCCCAAACAGCAATGCCACCTGGTCCTCTAGTTTCTCTGCTCAAGTCTGCTAAATTCAATCCGATGGGTTAAGAAGAACTAAGAAGTGATAGTGTAGGAGTCGAAGTGATAGCGTAGGAGTCGCGGTGACTCCCAGTGCAAGGGAGAGCAGCGCCCGACCATCACGGTGCCCTGCCCGCAGACAGGAGTGAGGAAAGAAGGTCACAACTACTTCAGAAGCTGTTGGAAATGCTGCTCGCTCTGCTTTCAAAAGCTGTGCACCATTGCTTTTGCCTTCATGCCTCTTACCATACACCGCTGCTTTGTTATTACTTTTATTTCCTGAAGTCCTCCTACCCATCAAAATCTACTTCCCATTGCAACGCTGCACCATGCTCCTTTTGTAAACTCGGAACAAGCAAGCCTTTGTCTCAGCCTGCCTTCCACAGAAGACGCCCAAGAAATGTAATGAAAGCTTCACAAAACTCCCAATTGTGCATCTTTCGTAATTAATTTGTGTAGCTTCTTTTAAAAAAAAAAACCCAAAACAATTACCCATCTCCGTATCGGGATACTTCTACAGAAACTGGACACTAAGTCCCTAATCCAAATGCATTCTGGCCTAATTATACTAAAAAAAAATCTCAGCACAAAGCATACCCACGCCCATAAATCATCAGAGTTGTCTGTGTTTCACGAACATGGCTAGGATGAATTTACAACAGGGTCCAGGGATGAACCTAACGTACTAATCAATATGGGCAGGGAACCTTTTACCTCAGAAAAACTGAGTTGCAAGGAGTAACGGGACTGGGACAACATAAGGGTGACAAACTGAAAATTACTGGTAAGGGATCCATCTACAAAGTAGTGCTTATTGCTTTACACACATATAGAGAAGGCAGCATGAAGTGGAGGGAGAGCTGGTTGCACGCTCAGGTACTACAACATACGCAGCAACACAAGCCCAGCTCGGGATGAAACGGTGTTCAGTCGGAGCATGCAGCCAACTGAACAGACTTGGAAAAGAAATGTCTTCTCAAAAAGGATCTTAACAACAGTGTGACAAAAACACAGGCAACGTGCGTATCGGTATGAACAAAGCCATCCTGCATTCACCAGAACTCAGAGCCTACGCAGAGCCCTTGCGTGAGCTGCGACCCGCAGGCTGAGGCACACACCTGAGACAAGAGTTAATCTGACACCAGGCTGTGGTCCACAACCCAGCTGTAAAGCCTGACTCCATCGCAAACACTGAGCTGGCTGTTAACATGCTGCAGATCACCTGTGGGAGCAGAAACCGGAGGCAACCCACATCAAAACAGGCTTCCTACGAGCTCTACAATGTTTTCCTGGAAGTGAATGGAAGGTGTCGGTTCATTTGGGACATCAACTTCATCCTAACAGCCCAAGTGAGTGCTCCAGAACACGGGCTTTTGAGGAAAAGGCTTCACTTGGATCAAGTGAAATGGCTTTTTTATCAAATACCAAAAGCACTTCTCAAAATTTATTTCCCAACAAAATCCAGAACTTTTTCATTTCTCCTTTCTCTAAATGTTTTCAAGAATTTTTTTTTTTTTAATTCTGTTTGGTCACTGACCAAAATACACTTTTTTTGGTTTGTTTGCTTTTAAACACAGCGTTCGCTTTGTCCCCAACTCCCCCACATACACCCTCCTATTTGGAACTTAATTGTGCTTCCGTTGCCAGCGGCGTAGGATGAGTACAATGTAACTCCATTCACAGAGTTGCTCCTCATTTACGACATTCACAGAAATCAGAATTAGGACAACAATACTATATCTGTAACATTAAAAAAATAATAATATATGGGGATGTTAATGCAATTTTCAGAGTCTCTACCTAATATTTTCCAGGAAGGAAATTCTATGGATGTTGAATGCTACACATCCAATATCAATGCAAAATATTTAGAAACTCTTCAATACACATGTTAAGCTCTGGGAAAGGAAAGAAATTTTCTTACACAAGTACAGTGGATTTTGACTCGTACTCAGGTCAAATACAGCGAAACTGGAAATTCAAAGTCCTCGAGTTTTTGTTACATTGCACCATGCAAAGTTAATGCAAGAAATAAAAAGTTCACCGTAAAACACACTCATGAAAAATGGCCTCAGCTTAAGCAAACTTCTGCCTTTTTAAGATTCTCTGTTTCTTTCTTGCAAACAAGTCTGCTGGCTCTTTGACTCCTCAGACCAATCTTGGTAAACGAAAAGGGTTCTGCTGCCAGAATGTAGATTCAAATGCTAGGTTTCCTAATGAAGCAGTAACATCAATACATGGATAACACATCAGCATGCAAAGGGGAAAGTTTTATTCAGCGTAGCATAGGCCCTTCTTTCATGAAAAGGAGAGCAGGTTTCACGCATTCGATTAATAAGCTTATTATTTCCCATGTGTTCCTTTGTGAGGGAGATATTTTCTTTCTTCAGCAACCTGCATTAACTAAAACTGCCTATAAAAGAAATGTTTTCAAACCCAAGCTACAGTCTACAATAAATAATGATCGCCTTCCTCTTTTCAAAGTCAAATCTTGGCCTGAAATCTATTTTGTTTCTAGCATTCCTGTTAAAAAAGATGTTGGTGGTCTAGTTCCAATGCCAATACGCACTGTAGCATGGGTAAATCTGATTTCAGCTGCTCCTGCAAAGTCTTAACTGCATCTGCAAACCTACCCATTTGTGATGAAAAAAAGAATCTGAAGGCTTATGATTTAATTCTTCCACTGAAGTCTTTGGGAGCTTAGTTATAATAAGGTCAGGAGAAAATATATGCAATTTCCCATCATTTGTCATGTTCACTCTAAGCAAGTGGACTTTGATTTGCTGTAACTGAAAACTTTCAAAAACAATCATTATAAGCATGAAAGGCAACACAAAGACAGAGGATGTTCTCATAGTTACTTCTCCTTAGGAGGGTCAAGAACTTAACAGCATTTTTATTCATTTTAGAATGAACAAGCTGTCATTTTTTATTTCACAGCTATGGGAAAAATAAGAAGTTCTTATGAAGAGAAATATCTTTTAGTCCAGCCCATAGATTAGATAACCAAGTTAAAAGCAAATCCACAACCAAATTCTAATTTAGGAAGTAAAAGCCGATCTGATCTATGACATTATAGTGTCAGAACTGCAGACACCACTGTGGCAGTTTCATCATTTCTCATCTAGAGGACTAACTGGTGAGTCTTGACCCTTCCCATCCACCCACCAGAAGACTCTCCTTCAAAGTACTACAAATAAGAGTCCTACACAGAAAAGCTTTTTAGCTGAGCTATTCTCTTCTTCAGTAATAATTTATCATGCTCAGCAAACCCCTGAAGTACAGAAATGCCTGCATTTCTGCCAGGAGCTGACTATAAAAGTCACGATCTTTCCATAATCCAAACCACAAGCAGGTAGAGCAGAACGTTCCCAACAAGAGCAACCTGGCACACAGCCCTTCCTCAAAATAAGCACAACTCTTCTGGCCCACAGACGTTTCTATTTTGATTGTAATGCTGTTGACCAGAGACAACTACAGCTGGGTGGAAAGGACTGGCTCATTTACCTGCTCTGGGTGGGCAAGAGGCATGGCCTCCACCTGCAAGATGACTGAAGCTTTGTGTTGTCTCTTCTACTCTGGACCACAACAAAAAGCAACAAAATCGTTTTCTTAAAGCAGAGATTGCCAGATAGGGAAATTCTGCATAACCTGAGAAAAGCCCGGATAGCAAACATTTTGCTTTGCTGAGGACAAAAACTTCACCAAGCTGAGCAGAACTGGTTCCTTCAACTTCTGTCCACTGGCTTTCCCTTTAGGCGTGATTTAATTTATTGTAATATGAGACAAAAATTACCTTTAGTCCTTGATATTTTGCTTTCCTTCCATCATATCTACTTCTTCAAGCTCAGTGTTGTAAACTCTGTAGCTTCAATAGCAGTTCCACACATTCACAGAAATACGTTGTACCTCTGAAAACCCATACTGAAGCCTGTGGATATGTCAGTAATAAAACTTGCACGTTTCTGTAAAGTCCCCTTTGTTCACACAGAGCTCCAGTATATGAAACAACAGTTCTGCTGTGTACTGGTTTATGTCGCCAAGACTCAGCATTTTTGTTGAGGTGAAGGGAAATAAAACTGGAGCCCAGGCAATCTTTTCCTCATTGTCTTGACATAACCGACTGCGACACTTGAATTCCTTGTTGTTTTTGTTTAGTTACTGTAAAATTCAAAATGCTGTCCACATGACTGCCTAAGAAAGAGGTTGGAGGGACCTCTACCGACCACATACCGGTTAGATGATCATAAAAATAATGAAACCAAGTTTACTGTGCCATTCAAAACAAGTCGCACTCTCCATTTAATACTAGACAAATACCATTCTTGTTCATTACTCTCTGTTTTTCTCTCATTATATGTACAATCAAATCCCCCAAGATTTCTCATAACAGAGCTATTCAAAAGCATTAATGAATTCCAGGCAGGGAGCTGTTACAGAGTCTTTCATTAGATTTTATACATAGCTGGAGTGGACAATATGTACACTTAGCAGCCTTGATCTAACACATCTCTCCTACAGGCAGGTTATACAAAATATGCCATATACATGTTAGTGGTCTGAGAACTGCACTTATTGGGAATATTGTCCATCGGCCTATTTTGATTATCAGTAGTGGCTGCAATCTGGGCTTGGAATGACCATGGAGGTAGAAATGGAGGCAGATTTTTAACAGAGAAGGGACAAGCAATAGGAAAAAATACCTTAGAAAACTCCCACTGATCAGTCAATACGCCAAGCTAAACTACCTTTTAACTCAGAAATGTCTTACTCTGCTCAGTGAGAAGTCATACAACTGCTCGGCTGTAAACAGTCAAGTGGCAAATACCAATGCATTCTCAAATGCGGATAATATATGTTTAAAAGAGGAGTCAAACCATATAGAAATACCAATACTTTACCATCATCTACATTTATACCTATATACATAAATATGCAGAAATCTATTACATTTTTATATCAGAAACAGCTGCCAGACATATTACTTTTTATACTGAGGTCTTTTATACTGAGGTTTCCTCTCTCTGGTCAATGAAACTACTTTACAATCTGTAGCAGCAGATCTTTCAAACCGGGCCAACATGCAGGTAACGATCTGCTAATCCTGACAGTAATGAAGGGTTGGGCCATGCCTTTATGCTCATCAGCCACGTCAGAGGTGGTGGCAGTTCTCTGGTGTCAGTCACAGATTCTTTAGGTATATTTGGTTACGGACGAGGAACAGGCAAAAGGCTCAGTAGAGAAGCCACAAATGGAAGGGACCAGAGAGGCTGGACAATGCTCTTACCCAGGGAGAGGAGGCTTCCACAGGTGTGGTAGAAACATGCTGGCACTTACAGAAGTCTGGGACGTAGCACCACTGCTCTTTCCTTTCCTATGACTGAACAGTCAACTTTTGTTTCCATGGCTGTTCTGGCACAATTCACCCAGCAATAAATTTACAAGAAATTGTAAATATTTATTTTAAAAGGAAACATCTAGGAACTGTGAAGGCCATGAAATGCTGGGCCAGCTCTTCAGCTGGTATAAATTAATGTGGTTCCACTGTCTCCAATGCAGTTATGCAGATGTACATTGGGTAAGAAGCTTCTTCTCAAGGTTACGTTTTACTTCAAAGCTCAGGATTTTTATCCTCATGAACTATACAGTTAAGAACATGTCATTGGCTAATTTTTTTTAGTGTTTTCTTTTTTTCCCCCAAATTTTATTTAAATGCATTTTTTGCTTGTTTTAGATATTCCTAAAGCTTATACCAACTATGTATGGCAAAGTTCTGTGGTCTTGTAAAGCTGCACTTCAGTTGCAATTAAGCCTTCAGCCAGCCTTTGTTTAGGCAAAAGAGGACATATTTTTTAATGCCAAATTCAGCCAGTTGAACAGTTGTAAAATTAAGCATGAATATGATTCACTGCATACTTGTATCTTGTCCTATAAACATGCCACACTGCTTGTTATATTCTGACAGTCTTTAAGCCATTTTATGGGCACCCACCCAACATAAATACGTTGCTGAAGATTCACTAAGATGAGCCAACCTTTCAAAAAAATATTTTTGTTTAGAAAAGTAACGGATGCAAGCATACCCCAGGGTGTGCGTGTGTATATATATAAATACATATATATATATATATATATATATATGTCAACTGCCCGAAGATGAGTTTTTTGTTTGACATTAATGACTCTCATGAGGGTCACCTTATGACATAAGCCAGTAACCTTATGTTTGGGGAATATTGAGGCATTAATACATTCAGGATACTGGAGAAACAGACTGTGTCAATAAGATTACATTCATTGAAGTTGACTGAAAATTTCCGTGCTTAGAAAGGAGAAATTGAATGCCTAAATCTAAAACATCAAATAATCAACTATGCAGCAGTACTGCAGAAAAGAAAGAGGAGTTACGGTAGACCGCAACTGCACACCTCTATAATGTGACACTAAGGAAAAACTAACGTCATTCAGGAATGCATTGTGAGTACCATATGTAAGACAGACAACATAATTATTCCATCCTACTCGGCACTAGAGTGAGGCCTGAGGTGGAGCACTGTGTCCAGCCCCAGCACCCCTCTAAGACAGACTGACAGACTGGAAGGAGGCCAGAAGAGATCATCAAGACATACAAGAGATTTATCACAAAGAACCTATGAGAAGAAGGTTGAAATAGTAGAGATTGTTTAGTCTAGAAGGGAGAAGACTGAGGGGAGACGTTGTAAGCCTTCAAACACGTGAAGACTGTTATAAACGGGACAGAGATCAAGGAAGAGCAACAACATGCTTAATTTTTAGCCAAGCAGAATCCTGGTTTTATACTTTTTTAAAAAAGCTAGCTTTAAGACCAAATGGACACTGGAAGGGATACACTTAAGGAGATCGTCAGGTCCCTGTCATGAGACATTTCAGAACAGACTAGCAAACTCCTCTCAGGTATAGGTACAGTTGATTTTGCTTCAGAGTTGGAGCACAGACTCCCCTGGTTATTTACAGATGCAGTTCTATAAATACATAAAGTACACTGCAAATGTCATAATTTTAAACACAGTCCTTTAAACGGAGTTAAAACCGGAAGACATAGCTACACTGCAAAGTTATGACTCAAATTTGTGTCAGGATATCAGAAGTTGTTTTAGACTAAGGAACAAACAAAAACCTAGAGGTTCTCCCAGGAAGAAAATACAAACCAAACCACCAGGTTCTTAGGTATCCCACGCTCCTTCGTTTCTCCCTCTGTTTTTATTTCTTCTCTTGCCACATCAAATTCATGATCACTGTACTATATTCAAGGCAAAACAAATCATACTGAACATTTAGTAAATACCTTTAATGCAAGTTATGTTTAGAAAACTGGATAGGGTTATTCCAGCATCTGGTTTTTGCTAGTGCATACAGTAGAACAACAGAAAATACCAACTACTCTGATTATGGATTTGTCAAGACAAATTATGTAAACTTATTTGACCATCAGTCTGACTTACAGGGAAAATGGTCAGTCATTAAAAACAGACAGCACCTCTCGACTGCCAGCACAGGGGAGCACAGAAGCAGCACCCCAAACACTACACAGAATATGCTGTTTGCTTCATACCTGACCTAGGTGAAACGCTTGTGTATTTTTAAAGGGTAGAATGACTGAAATTTATGAAACGATCATACTCTCACTTTGTTGAGCCAATCACATTTATTTCCCAGTGAAAATCTGAAAGTGTGGGTAAATTGGTTGCAAACTTTATGGACTTATGCCTCTTTAAAAAAATAAAACCTTTTCCATTTTTGCAGTTCTTTTAATCTTAGTGACTTTTGCACAGTCTTATCAAGTCAACACTTCAAAAGTAAATAGTAGATTCATTCAGTTTTCTAAAGAAAGAGAAGCCTAAAAAGAAAACTAAAAATGAGATGGATATAGAACAGGAGTGAAAGTAACTGCCCCAAAAAGGCAAACGAAGGAAATCGTTTCTAAGTCTATATGGACACAGCTTTTAGTCATGAAGAAAGTTATAGCTCCCCCAAAAAATAAAATAAAATAAAATAAATCTTTAACTTACTGCTATCTGTTGCATAAGCCAACTGTTTCATTCTATAAAATCACTTCCCAGCTTTCTGACATCCATACATTGTTCATCGATAAGGAGAGGAATCTTTCCATTTCAGGAACTCCGCTTATTTATGCCAGTCTCTAGTGAACTCTTAAATCTTTCTGCTGCTCCTGTTTCAAAAGCCTTCCTCATTCCAGCCCTCCCTCACCCTCTCTCAGCAGCCTCGCAGAACTTGGCTCTGTGCTAGTCCATTTGCACAGTTAAAACCAATTTCAGTGATGATCTGGCAGTTTGTGCTAAAAGGGTCAATGCCTTTTCGGTATCAGCTGAAGTATATCGGAGCTGTCAGCTGGAAGTCACAGCAGCATACTGCCCATAAATGACATCGGTCCAGATACCAGGCTTAATTTCCCATTTCTGTCTTATTTAGCAACACGCCTGTGTGCCACGAGATGTTGCAGTGACCAACTCAACAGGGAGCCCAGTAAAACAGGGAGTCCTCCTCCCAGTCGCCGATTAACTTTGTGGGTTTGTATTAACCCTCTCTTCTATAACATACCATGCACCTGACTACTTCAGGACTATTTAGTCTTTGATTAGTAAAAGATGTCACTCAAATGGTAAGGCTTATTATAACAACTGTTATATATATATACACATATCTAATAATTATAACAACTGTTACAATATGTTGTTATATTTTTGGTAGTTTCTATGGGCTACCAACATTACAATGACTTTTTAAACAAAAATGGGCTGTAGATACAAATCGAGCTGGTATGAATTGGGGACAGTAAAATTTGTTTATTTAAACTTTTTACTTCCAGAAGACAAGAGTAATTTGCAATGAGTTCACATCAGCCCAGGTTGGTCATTAACATGCCCAGCACTGAAACATTCACACCGTAGCTGACAACTTGATCATAACCGAAAAGAACAGCTAGTGGTTTTGTTTGCTTTAAACGTAACACTTGTTGTCCTGATCATCTCAACCATTAAATATCGGAAGGAATGGCTTTTTCTTTAGCCAGGACAAGGGGAAGATGAGGTAGCACTGAGCATTGGAATAGGCTGGCCATATATATAGCTTCCACTTGGCAGAGACTGACTGTTCAGCCCTCCCAGTAACCTTCTGTCAGCCCTGAGTCAAGCTGGCTCAATGCCACAGGAATTGAATCTGACGTCTCCGCTCCCCTGCCATAGCTGTCATGATAACTGTCCCTGTACCTGCAGCCAGAAAAAGCCTTCGCTGTCACATTCAGGCTTCTATGCTGAACGCTACTATAAATGGGTAAAAAAAAAAAAAAGTTAACTCTCTAACAGGAATTTCTATCATGATTTACAAGTCTCAGAGCTCTTTTTTCACCACTTTTTTTAAAATTCTTATACTATTATTTGGCACAGAGGCAAAAGCCTGGGTTTTGTCTCTGTTTATTATTATTAATTTATTTGGAGTGGAAAAAACTGCATGAGGTTAAACAGAAGATAAGGGTTCCAGTAAGGAAGCTTGTGCAACATCACTTGACCATCCTGTACTCTGTACAGGAGCCAAACCCAGTCATTCAGAACATCAAATATTTCATCTGATTTTATGTGCAGCTACAGAAGAGGGCTTGTCCTCCATTTTCATGTGCTTAAATGAAAGATTTTTCATTCAAGAAAACTACTAGGATCATCTGAGTTGATCTTAAAAATAATATGGTTCAAAGAATTTCACTCAGTGATTTTTGGGCCAAAACTGTAACCTCTGTCTGTACATCAGCTCTGGGCAAATATTAAATTTTGACGCATTACGTCCAATTTAATCTCTTTCAATGGCTAATCATCCTCCTTCTTAAAACTTCTATCCAGTTTGTGGTCTGAATTGGGCTAATTTCAAATTCCAAACAAATGGATACTCGTACGCTCTCTATTGAGCTAATAAAGAATCCTTATTACTACAAATGTCACTACCTACAGGTATCTTGCAGGCAACAAGGAATTAACCTTTCTTTTAGACAACATAAATTAACTTTTTAAATACCTAACGGCAAAGGAGTTTTTTCCAAACCTCTAATTATGCAGTGCTCTTCTCTATGTTTTATCAGCATCCCTCTTTTTCAAAGCCCATTTGAATACTGCTGAAAATTTTAGCCTTCAGGATATTACCCACAAGAGTTTTGATCTCATTATGCACATTTCTCACCTTGCTCCTCATAAGAACGAATGTTTTTCTATTTCTGAAGTAGCATTTTTAAATTGAATCTGAGGGTTTGACATAATCCAAATCTGCCACTTTTAAATGACCTTAAGCGACACTGAGCTCAAGACAAGCTCAGTATCACATAGAACCAAACCATAAGAGTGTATTCCCATGTACTTTTTGTATCAGTGCAGGATTCAATATGAAACATTTGAGTCATCAGGAGGAGAAATTTCAAGTGGCTCAGTTCCAGATTTAGGATTTTCTACTCTTTACATAAGAATACATTTAAATAAATAAATACGGATTTCACAGTAAAGTTGACATGAAAAACTATGGTTTGCATCAACTTCAGTAAAATAAAAGATTACCTTGTAAACCAACTCTGGACAAATACTGTCTTTTTTTTTTTTTTTTTTTTAAATTGATGTTTCCTATCTAATTCAGACAACAGGAACGTGCAAGCACCCTACATAATTCCCCAGTGGCCTTCTGAGCAGTGCACCTCCAGGAATCAGCACCACGTGGATTCTCATACGTCTAGTGGTGAAAATCTCATTGCAGCTATATAGATTTAACTTTGAAGAGTTGTTCCTACTAAAGCTATGACAAGATATGCCATGACCTCTTGAACTGTACTGATAAAATAACTGCCTACATAGAAAGCGCACACGTTTTTAGCACACATTTGGCATATGCAACCATACACCAATAAGATACAACAGCTTTGCAAAACAAGAGACCAGAACTGAGCATCAACACAGAAGAAGAGAAAACATGGAACATTTAAATAAGGCAGGCATGTAGGACATTTACAAAATACTAGAGATTTTCCTTAACAGGTAGAACTATCAGTCCTGAAGCACACTTCAATTTTGCTTTGCCTTTTTTGCCCCCTGCCCCCCCCCGCCAGTCTGTTAAACAAATCACTGATAACTGTTTAGTCAATGTCCAGTATGCTTTTAACACTCTAAGAAACTAACCTTATATTTAAATTGTAGAAATCATAGAACAGTCTAGGAAGAAACCTCTGGAGACCTTTCCTTCCAGCCTTCCGTTGAAAGCAGGGCCTTAGATGTGGTTGTCCAGGGCTCTGTCAAGTCAAGTCCTGGATACCTCCAGCATGGGAGATTCTACCACTACTCTGGACAAACATCTCCAATGTTTAATTCTTCTTGCAGCGAAGAATTTTATTCCTATTGCCAGACAGAAATTCCCCTAAAGGAACTTGTGCCTGTTGCCTCTTGCCCTGCCACCATGCATCCTTGCGAATACAGTGACTACCCTTTACGTATTAAAAGAGTGATTAAATATGTACTGTGTTCCAAATTAAAAGGGATTACCCAAAATTTGAAAGAAAGAAAAGAAAAGGAGCATCAACCAGAGGAGCACATGCTTTTCTTACTCTCCTGCCTGTATGGTATATCTATACCTGGAAATCAAGACACGCAGAGCTAAGATTATAGCTGAGTCAGCAGGATCTGGTTTCAGAACCCTCTCATGGGACTTGTATCAAGTAAGTTTGCAAGAATACTGCTATTAAAAGTTATTTATTTCATCTGAGTGCATAAATCTGTATGCATATATTATTTTTTTTCCTAATACTACCTATTTAAGAAAAAACTGACATTATTAGCACTGCCTTCTTCATAAATCTGAATAATAAACATTTCCTTTGATCTCATGTGGAAATGGTTGAAGTCTGGTAGTGCTTTTTTTCTACTGACATTTTACCTAACATTCAATCCAAAGGAAAAGTGCCATTTTTCCCAGAGACTTCTACTGCCCTCTGTAGGATTATTTTACATAAAATATCAGGAACAAAAGTAGAAGACAAGACTAAAAAGAAAGCATGTAAGCCTGTCACACTACTATTTCACTTCATAAACATACTGGAGATGGCATATTAAGTTGACATTCCCTATAGCTTCATAAGGTTAGGGATTTTATAGACTGTGGATACAAATCAGGAAGTAATAAACAGAATATTCCCACACAATTTTACCAGATTTTTGAGACTGCAAAATGAAAACTGAGTGCCTGAAGATCAGTGAAGACAGGGGATATATGAGGGTGCACAGAGGTAGTAAAAAATACCCACCACTTTTCAGAACTGCAGACTGCTTTCAAAGCATGTCTCAAAAGACTCTCAGTGTGTAGCTAAGCAAAACACTGAAAAAATTTCATGAGAAAATCTACTGTATCAAAATCTTTACTGAAGTTGTATGCTTCAATATTGAAGTTTCATTCTTGATGCTACCTGGGACACAGTTCTGCTCCTTCTTGCCATGGACAAAAAATAGACTTCTTTATTCTAAATTACACACGTGAATAAAATTTTGGCTATTTTCTGTTTAGTGATCATATTAAACAATTAGAAGGACATGGTAATGTGAAGCCTCAAGATAACTAGTAACTAATAATTTACATACAGGCATAGAAATGCAAAGCTCATTTGGCTCTTTACATTCCTTAGAAATGTTTTCGAAAATTTAGATGAGTTCAGTAGTGACCTTGGGAGGTGGCTGATGTTTTTCATCCTACAGCACACTTGTGGTGTTAAAGGGTATTAAAGGACAAGAAAGAAAACCAAAGGCATACTTGCATATGCACAGAGTAAATGACTCTGACAATTCAGAAGTGAATTAAAAGGCTCTAGTTGTGTGAAGGGATTATGATGACATCAAAAATCACATGCCTCGGTGGCTCATTATTTCCTCACAATCAAAAAAATGCAATTAGACTTTAATTGCATTTTTCTTAAGAAAAAAAAGCTTGTAACAGCAATTACACACATTAAAATACCCTGCCTAGAATGCTACTGCAATTATAAATGGCTAATCACTGTGACAATAATAAAAATAGGTACCATACCATGTTACCATTTTATGACGTGAGAAATGAGGGCACTGAAATTCCTGTAAGTTTGAAGGGAATTTCGCATATAAACTGTGGGGCTAACTCCAAAAAGCAAGTTAAACCTATCTTGCCCTAACCTCAAAGAAGGTGTCCATAGGACTGAACTAGGTGTCTAAGTCATCCTAACTACAGAAAATGTATCCCTTCTCCACATCTCAAAACTGGTGTCAGACAGCATGTGAAGACTGAGAAAGCAAAATAAAATACTGAAGACACAATGTAAGCTGTGGGGAAGCGAGACTCACATCCCTTCACGTGTGCTCCTTTCTAAGAGTCCGTATGCATCTCACAACAACACGTGCATGCATCCAAGAATATCTTCTTATCATGTAACAGTCTAATTGTTTTCAATGTTACATAAATCCTTTCCCCAAGATTTCTAGAAAACCAGTGGTCTCATCATTAATTGACTAATGGAATCTTACAAAAAACCTAGGTTATTTATTTTCCAGTAGCTAGCTATTCCTCCATGCTCCATTTACTGTCCTCTTCATTTCTGATGTATTCTCTTTCAATTAATGCACTGTCATTGCCACAAGACACAGACGATTGACTAACAAGACAATTCACATTTGGAGGGGAAGGCCACAGATTAATAAAAGCTGAAAATTACAACCCACTTTGTAAGAAATTATTCAAATGTACTACCCTGAAGGCTACCTTCGATCACAAAATGACCACTCGTGCCAAAACAGGCAGATTTCTCTTTCTCCCATTTCCTTCTCCAAAAACATGCAACGGAGTTAGTACTGGGGAAAGAGATGAAAACTTACCAAGACTGGCATACAACATAGTCATCTAAGTCTCATTTCCTTAGGCAAAATACAGGATATAGGTCAGAAAACTTGAATTGTCTTAACACTTTGACAATAAACTTTGTCTGGCAACGTTACAATTAACTTAAAATAAGCCAAAAATTTGTCAGACCAACTGCTTTTGTTTCTCATGGATGCAGACCAACTTTGTGTCATGATTATATTTTCAAGTAAAGTTCAAGTTCAACTTACATAAGCCCTCATTATTTTTTTTTTTAAGACCATAATTTATGACTGGAAATTTTGACCAGAGCAAAATTCTGAGTATTTAATGCAACTTATGTAGGCTGTCAACCTAAAACCCAACCTTTTTTCTTTCAGTCACTTGTAACATTCATAGGAAGTAGATGATCTTGTATGCTTCTTCAGCAACTAGCTTATCTTTCCGAAGAGATGGGTTACAACGAGGAACGAGGGTTCACAGAACTGTCTGCCTAAAAGCAGCTGATATTTAAGGTACTCAGTTTACAAATTATTGTTATATCTCTGTACGTGTGAAGACTCTTTTTTTTTTTTTCTTTCTTCTTTTTTTCCTTATTTAGTAATCCTGGTAAACTGAGAAAAGACCAAGATAGTTCAAGTTCTCTCTTCAGTGCAGCCTAACAGCATACCATCCATACGCAGGTAAGGATCATCTAGCCAGCCAACACACACATCAGGACGAGACACATCCCACACTGCGTCTCCCCAGTCCAGTAGTTAGGGGACTTGAGCAAAAGAGGAGAGAGAGAGAGACTGGGGAGATATTACACAGGAAAACAAGGTTTCATCGGTTCTACCGCTCATGCCGGAACTTGTCAGCTTGTTCTTTTAACTGAAAGCCAGATCTAATTCAGATTTAGAGCTTACTATTACTTGCTGATGTTACACTTAAATCATTACTGTTTATATACTGTGCCTTCTAAAATAGTAAGCATGGACTTACCAAGGTAGTATGTTGCTAATTTATTAGCATATTATGCTCATATATTATAATATAAATATAATAATTATATTATTCAGCTGTGAATGTAATTTTCTTCTTATACAAGGTCTGATCAGGGTGATTCAAAATGTTCCCGGAGGATGCTGAGGGCCCTCCATTGCCATCATCACAAGATGAGGTTTTGGGCTGTAGTGGCTAAGTGGGGTAAGACTCAAAAATCTAATGACAAGCAGTCATAGGACAACAGTTTCTAGAGAAGGAAAACCACAATTTCCTGAAAAGAAACAAGCATGAGAACCACAGGCAAGTTGAACCAGACCACTATTTTTTCCTGAAGCAAAATCCTCATTACTGTTAATAGAAGTTATACATAGACACCAAGGAGACTTGAGCCTAAGGGGCGCGACTGCCAAGTCACGGCAAGAAGATCATACTGAAATCCAGTGCTGAACTATCTTCCTAAGTGCAATGACTTTGTTAAGGATACAGAATTAGCTGCCAGCCTACGCCAACAATTCGACTCTGTCAGACTAGAGTGATTTGCTCAGTTCTCACCCGTCACATCCCCCAAAACTCCGCTGGCAAATGCCGCGTTACAGAGCTCAAAGCTACAAACTCAAGCTAATGAATGCTGTCAGATTCCTAGCTTAGTGAATGGACACAAAGTCACTAAATGTCACTCAAAAAAGCAGCTCTTCAGACAGAACAGGGTACTTAGCATTTCTGATGCACTGCCATAGACATAGTTTCACTGCAACATTTATAAAACTATAACATGTTCCTGCCTTCAAACCCTACGCTATACAATTCTTGAAATTAGATTTAAATCATGTACTTTTTTAACTTAAAGGATCTTCCACAATAGTGCAGGAAAGGAAAACAAATGGTACTATTTATTATATAAAAACATTGAAAAAAATCTTTAATGGCCATTTTTCATTCCTGTCAAACTACTCATCAAAACATCTTTTTTTTTTATTAATTCACTCCCCTTTATCTGTGCTTGGAGCAAAATGAAAAAACATGTTTTACCAGGGCCAGTTTTTCTTGAAGCTATTTTTTGCATGTACCTTCAGGACAGTAAGTCACAACTTCGGTTATATTAAAGAAGGACTACATGTTTTTCAAGAAAAGCCAGCTGGTTTTTGGTTTGTAAATGTCATGTTTACAACACACAGCTCTGACACAGTCTTACAACTTCTGGAACTTAATGGAAAATTCAATTTCCCTCGAACAAAGCCACCGTTAAGAAAAATCCGAGGATGCCAAAATCTCAGGCGCTTACCTTTGTCATTGCTACTTGTTGGTGTTGGAAGGGGAAGTCCAGGCTTAGATTTGTCGTAATTGTTAAAGCTCTGGCTGCGTCGATTGTTGGCACTAATAGAACCACGAGCTTTGGCCTCACTGCCTGCAGCGGACACCCTCGTGGTGGGGCCTGGAAGTCTGATGGAAGAATTACAATATGATTAATATATTTAAAAAGCACTCTGGGCAAGAAACTATGGAATACCATGCATAAGCTGAAAAGAAAAGGATCAATACCACAAATATATACTCATAAGACTCTTTGTTCTTTTATAAGAACAAATCAAAAAATCATCCTAGATGAAAAATAAATGGCACATAAGCTACAGTCTGAATTGTTTTACATCAGGAAAAAAAAACAACCCTGAACCAAAATTAACGGTCACTTGCTATACATCTTGTGAATCAGAATTAGTTGCAAGAAAATTCAGTGGAGCAATACCACTGGTATAAGGTTAAGACTAGGTCAGACGCTACTGTTCTTAAACCAGATTGCTGGACACATAAAGGCTACCCTCATTTTGGAAATAACAATGCGACAGAACATGGCTGCCTTCTCCCTTGTAGAGAAGCACATCACACCTCTGCTCTTAACACTACAAAGCCTGGCAGCCAAGCCCAGCGAAACCTTAACTTGGTTTAATTATTTGAGCCTACCAAAAAAATCACACAAAGCTTAAGTTCTTCCTCTTAGGGCAACCACATTATCAGTGAGCTGGTATAAGCCTCTGGTTTAAACTGGGTCAATCTCATCCAGCATTTCCTTGCTGTAGCCTGTATTTACAAGATTTAGGTGTTTACCTAGAAAAAAGATGTAGTTAGGATTCTGGAGTAAGTAGACGGGGAGGGATACTACTTTCATGCTTTTCAGGCAAAAGGGGAGGGGGAAGGCTTTTCTACAAAGCCCAACAGAATTAGGAGAGCCACTGGCATCACATCTCAGAACAGTATGTGTGTTGGAGTCCTTCAAAGTCGAAGTTTGTGCATAAAGTTTCCATGTTTGCACTGTATTTTGTGCACTAATGAGCACATATTTCTACATTCCAGATAGATGAAATGTTAAAAATTCAGAGATTTTGTATTTGCTCAAAATGCATACTGAAGAGAGTTAGTGAAACAGCTCACTGTTTTGAAAAGCAAGGACATCACATTAAAGACTAAAAGATAGAACCAGTTCATGTCACCTACATTAGCAATAAAAGGGACCATTCTGTACGGTAGAATCTCTTAAAAAAACTTCTTCATATAAAACACAAAAATCTAATTGTCTTAAATAACTTGTGCCAATAATAGGCTAAAATGAAGAAGTCCCGGTTGTCAGAGAGAATGGGGATGCGACCAGCCAAATCACTGTTGTGCCTCTGGGAAGGCAGAGAAGCCAGGAAGGAGTCTGGCAGGGCTTCCTAAATAAACTGACTTCTCCAAGACTGGTGAAGAAATAGGAAATATGAAAAGAAACACGAAGGAAAAGAGCAAAAATGTCAGCAGCGGCATGCACATGCTTTCAAAGCTCAAAAGAGGGTAAGACATAAGGGCATCATTCAAATACAAACCCAAAAATTAATTTATAAACTCAAACCACCACAGATCTGCCACAGCACATCATGGTTCTGAGGTTGACTTTGCTGAAGCCTTTTAGACGAGCCCCTCAATTTATCCAGCCTTTTTGACGAGCCCCTCAATTTATCCAGCCTTTTTCAACACTGGGGGGTGCTAGAAAGTTGTACATACTCATCATTGCAGCAAGGTGTAAAGGAGAACACCCCAGAGATGCTTCATCCACTGTAGAGGAGACTATATTGGAAGAAGCAGAGGCAAACAAGGGACAAACGTTGTTTTTGAGAACTTGGAAGTCACCGAGACAAGAAAGTTCATTAAGAGTTTGTTTTGCTTAATAGGAAATAAGCTAGGCTTCCTACAGGTACGAAGGATGCACAAGATACCTCAGCTGAAAGTTTCCACCCGGTGATAAAACACTGTGAGTATGGGCCAACCACCGCAGGAAGGCTACTAGAGCCCCCAGTCCGGGCAGGGGTTTTCCAGCAAGGCTTGGCAGGAGGGAAGGGATAATGTTCTTGTACCGATGGGCAAGAAAAGGCTGCCCACACACGCCCACACAGGTTTCGCAAATCTCTCACATTTTAAAGTAAATAAAGCTACTCAAGCCATGTGACCACTCAAGAAGTGACAAGCTTTTGATTCAATTCAGTATCATCACTGCCAATAAAAACATAAGGAGAATAAAAAAACATACATGCTAAAAACACTCTTAAAGAAGATATCATTTCTCGCTGACTTTTTTCCCCCCCTGTAGTTTAACTGACTGATTTTAAGCCCCTGCTTTTGGTATTAGGCCAAGATATTTCACAGCAGTGCCTGTGAAATCTAGGGGAAAAAAACAGGTCCAGGGAGACGTTTCTCGCTTCTTGCTATTAGAGACAAGGTACCGAGCATGGAGAATACTCTCCATTACTGTACTTCAGCACCTCTTCTAGGCAAATACGAACTGTCAAGCCATAATTATGATCAAGAGAGAACATGAAAAGGAAATGTGGGACATTTTAACAGGGGTTATACTGCAGACCTTCACTGCTGTCATAAAAGAAATACGATGGGGGAAATAAATCCAAATTATACAGCAGAACTAACAATCTATACAAACTTGCCAAGCTGAATAAAAATCATAAGTAATAGTTCACAAGCTTAGCAAAAATGGTATAGTATAATTTACCAATGTACAACTATATAAAAATTCCTAGTAAAACATTTTAATATATAATGGTAGTAAAAGTAAACATGATTAATTAACCACTTTAATAACACAGCAACCCTTATGATCACTGAGATGAGATGGTCACAGGAGCTGGCATGCAAGTCATGCTGGGATTCAGGAAAAAAATTGACTGAAATACCTATTAATAATTTTCAGGGACATTAGATATGCTCAGCTTCAGAGCACTGGGGAATGCAGGAGCTCTGATGAGACAGATCCACAGGGTGCTGTTTGGGCTCACACGGTGCACGTGATGCTCTCCTTCCTAGCTCAGACACTGGCCTGATGCTAGTTTCAAATAATGCAGCTCTAAATACAACTAATACAGATGGGTAGAGTGCGGAGAGAACTCCCAGAACCATGTTTTGTTCTCAAAAGCAAAAGCTCATAAGGACAAGAAAACCGAATTATTTTCTTGCGGGCCAAAATGCATTCCACACCTTGAAAAAAAAGAAAAAAATTAAAATCCGTCTGACACTTCCACATTTCACCTGTTTGTAGAAAGCCTAGTTGCAAACAAGGAGGTAAATATTTTCAATGGGAACCCTACACATGCATCCAGAAATACTGCAAAAGGATTATTCATGCTTTGCAGAAGATGAAGAAGTGCTAACCTAGAAGACTTTTTCTGACCAAGAGTGAATCGGATGATTTTGCTTTGAGATGAGTCCCTGGGAGATGCACTGTATGACAGGAAAGAAAAAGTGGAAGATAACATTGAACAGAGAAACTTTTTTTTTTTTTTTAAAAGCCACTGAACTCAGTAACTAGTTTAAGGGAGGAAAAAGTTTTTATGAATTTCACAGGAAAAAAAAGCTTCTTGCCTAAGTATACCTTCATGTCAAAACTCCTAAAATTGGAAATGAATTAACTCTTAGAGAGTATTAAACATGCAATTCTGCATGCATACCCCAACTTTATTACTCTTTTCTTTCTCAGTCTTTTATTATATGTATTTTTCTGCAGAATCTGAGCAATTTCACTTTAGCATATGCTAAGAAAACATGACATTTAAGCCCTTCAGGTTAGATATTTTTGAATTATTTGAAACCCAGCACAATCCACATAATGGACTGAAAATATCAAAGCAATATTCAAATGGTCCCAAGCATCTCTGCATGTTTTTGACAGAAAAGTCACAGAAATATGTTCAAATACATCTTTGTTTTAGAGTAATTATTTCCTGAACAAGTTTATACATGCTGTAGCAACACTATTTCAATTATACAAAAACATTGTTTCCACCCAAAAGCACGATTCATGAAGACAGACATAAGCAAAAACCAAGTAAGCTCTCAGTAGTCTCATGTGGAAGGCCTCATTTAAACTGTTTATACTTCTCATAAAGCAGCACTTAAGCTAGTGTTCACCTTATGTGTTATTTTAACACAAATAAGCCCTAACTTAATTTGAGATATTAAAAAAAAAAGCCTTCATACTTTAGCAATTGTGCAAATATGGCTTTAGCCTTTAATCCTGGCCACTTATCCCCACTAAAACCCTCACCCTCCTAGCAGTGGAAGGGTCAGACAAGGCTGTACATGTGTTCATGGTGGTACTGCCTTCATAAATTGCTTTTATTCTAACCTGGAAAGAGCAGCCCTAGGATTAAAGACAGACAAGGGACAAAGACTCTCTCTACTTATCTGTATTCTGGTCTCGGAGCACCAACAAACACCAATTGTGAAAATTATTTTTCATGTAAGCCAGCAGCATGTTATTTTTGACCAATAAGCCTTGATGTGATTTTGACCATCATCAGCCGTAATGAGCTCTATTTCTTTTACCACTGTCAGAGCCTTCCGCTTCTTAGGACTGAAATTCTTGTAAACTGAGAACCAAAGTTGGTTTTCACATGCCCAAAGTATATATTCTGTAATGGCAACGATATATGTGCTTTGTGAGTAGAAAGAATCAAAAAGAATACTGAGAAAAATGTCCTTATAAAACACTATGGTTACTTGGTCTAGCAGATATTTTACACCCATTGAACTGCATATTTCCAGCACAGAGAACGTATTTAAGTACATTTATTTTGATTTCCAAAGGTGTGAAGTCAACTGCTACCCAGCACTCGATTTCCAACACACTATTTATTTATTCTAGAGTAGAACTAAAGAAAAAAAGTTTCTTTGGCTTTTGAAGACCTTTAACAAGAAGAAACAAAAGAAATAAACAATAATAAAAAAAAAACCAACTTGAAGGAAATTTCCCCACCTTGACTGCATTTCTGGTTGTGCTTTGAACTGATGCTGCGCAGCTTGCAGGGGCTGTTGGCACGGAGTCTGGAGCGAAGCCGGCACCTGCTGCTGCAGTAGCCCGACCTGGCACTGGGATGGAGGCCCTGCTTGCTGGGACACTGGGGGAGGAGGTTGCTGGGATGGATGGTGTTGTGGTTGCTGTTTCTGTGGCTGCTGTTGCTGTTGCTTGTATCGAGATAAACTGAAGAAAAGGCCCAAGATCGCCTTTAGATTCCCATTCCTGATTTCTGTAAGGCAATGTTCAGAAGTCACTCGTCAGCCACCAGCTGTTTCTCTCTGACAGTACAGCGGGTCAGCCACTGCACTCTTCACACCGCGGTCTCAACTCAGTTCCTTTAGGATATGACAGGCTTTCTGCACATCTAATCAGCATTACAGCTGATTACCAGTGAGCACCAACTACAAATAACTAACTAATTTCTCCCCTGAGGTGACTGCAGAATGTCTTCCATTTCTGCTATAGTTTGTGTATTAACACCATTGTGCTTAAAAAGATAGTTGCTTTAAATAGTTCCTTTAAACTAAAGTAACCCAAGCAAAAACCCTGCAACAACAAGTGTATTAAGAACATCACGCTGTAAATGATTTCTCAGTCCTAAATTTGCACGAGGAGGAGAAGCTACTCAATTATCACACAGTATTATATCATTTCTGGAATATCAGACTAATTGTTTCCACTAAGAAAATCTGATGCAAATTTTGCACTAGAAAATATGATTATTGGGTGAAATAGCTGTATTAAACCAGATAATTACCAGTTTGATACTATCACAAGCCGATAAAGAGTGGATACCCAAGGTACCTAAAGATAGCTTGACAGTGAATGAATAAACAGTTCAATTCCTAAAAGTCATCCTGTTCTTCCATGCAATATCAAATGCGAAAATGTAAAACCAAACAGAAATACGAAGATAAAGCGGTACCAGAACATACAGTTAACAGCTGTATTGTAATTAACATACAAGAGCGCCAATTCAGTCTTGCAGACAACCTTAATAATGTACCATGACTTAATTATTTAGCATGTTTAATTTCCTAAATTAAAAAAGTGAATTAAAAAAGCTACATTGAACTTTTGCATGCACTGTATAACCACTTGAAGTAATAAAACTTGCTGTTGCCCTGTGCTTCTACATCTCTCTACATGGATTAGGGCAAGGGGGAAGAAAAGGACATGTAGCAAGACAGTGGCCAAGCACAAAAAGGAGAATCAGAATTTTAATTTCTGTTCCCAGTTCTGGCTGAAAGGTTGCTCTGACTTTGTAATGGGCCCTGCTCTACCCTTTATTCCCTCTCCCAGCCACATTTCTGCTCCCATTGCTCATCTTTGCTGTGTAACAAGCTGCTGTTCTTAACCCCAAACCCTTTACCCAGCAAATCTCAGGCTCACAGCTTAAAAATTTTGCTCCCCTTTCTATACCAGCTTCCAGCTTTGGTCTCCTTGTCTATCTGTGCCTCAATCTACCTTTTCTTTCTAGCCGCTAATTTAATTTACTTTCTTTCTTGGTTTTGTTTTGGCCCACGCCCATCTCCTCAGCAACTCCTAGACCTTATCTAAGTGGTCCCGGTCATCACCCAGACCTAGGGCATTCCCTTCCTTTCCTCTCCTACTTCTTGACTAAATTTCCGTACCCGTTTTTTCCTCCCTGCAGTCTGGCCCCTCCACCAGTGCTCTTTCCCATCACCACCCCTCTTCCCTTGTTTAAATAATTATCAATCCCAGGGCCCCTGAGCAGCTATTTTCTGTCTTCCTTGGTTTTCTTAGCCAGTTTTAGTCTCTTCCTGGACAGTGGGGTCCCAATGAATCCTGCCGGTCTCCCCTTTTCCCAGTCTGCTCCTGCTCCCATGCAGTGTCATGCCACAAACCCAGCCTCCTCCCACTGCCATCAGCATCTGCAGCAGGCAGGTTCCTTCTCTAATCTGCCTGTGTTTAGCTAGGGAGGACACGGATAGAAGTAGACAATAAAGTAAAACAGACACAAAAGACAGCAAAGCACAATAAAAAGGATCTCCTTATCTTCAGTAAAGAACTCAAATTACTCCTGGGAATTGTAAGGCAAGTAGCACTTAATCACAGGCCGAAGCATAACTAAACAGAGCCAGAGGCACTGGGAAGCTTAACTGCGCAAATACAGGCCAGAAGATAAAAGAAATTACCATGGGTCTGCATGTTTAAACTTAGCAAAGCTCTATGCAATTGGACTTGATTTCAATGTGAAGTGAGAGGCAATTATAACAATAACCCCACCTAAACCCTGCTGATTTCTATGTCTGTATGTCTTCTGCTGTATCCATCAGAACAACAACCTGCTTTTGACATTTTTCTGAGGTGACCAAAAAACAATAATCAAAAGAAAAACACCTTTAATGAGTTTCAAAAGAAGCAGTCTCTTTCCCTCTGGGTTTTAAGCAAAATATTTCAAACAGGACTTTCAGAGGTAGTTTTGTTTCTCTTATCTCAAAGACAGGCTGAGGTAATTCACCTGGCAGTTTGCCCCTGCACTTTGTACAAAAAGAGTATTTCAAAGAGTACTGCAGCCTCGCTGCACTCTGCCACCAGCGCAGTCTCACCCGCGTCCTGCCTTAAGCCCCCTCCAGTCCCTGCGTCAGCTTAAAGGTGCTTATTAACTTAGGCAAGGACAGGCACGCCACCCACCCATTTTGAATCTGGAGCCCAAAATGATTCGTCTTGTATATTTGAAACAAACACTCTAGACATTTGAGAGGAAACTGGAATTCGGTTTTCAGGGAATCCACACAAATCTACCCTTTGGAAATTTCCATACTGGAATGTCGCCATTACTGCTTGTTTCATCTACAGCTAGAACTTCCACCACTGTAGCTTGCCAATCACCCTCCTCTGTCTTCACAAAAATACGCTGGACTCAGTAGAAATTAAAAAAAAAAAAAAAAAAGTTCAGGACAAAGAAAAGGTAAAGAATGAAATTTCTGCAAATCATAAATTACTCATTATGCACAGAATACAGATCAAAGCAAACCAATGAAGAAGAAAAATGGTCTGTCACTTATTTAGTCCAGCTTGTTTGCATCTGAATCTGTAAAGCTTATTTTGTATCTGACTCCGTAAAGCACGTGGGACTAGAAAAAACAGAACTAGTTTACATGGACTAGACTGGTTAGCCAACCTGGCTAGCAGGAGTACAAATTAAGAATCACTGCACATTTCTTAGCTTACACCTGTCCTGCCAGAAAATCGGGCTATTGCATATACGTACTATTCACCCCTAAAGACAGCAGGTGCCTGCTTCTGTCACTTTGCGCTAGCCTCTTATGGTTGACCACTGAGGGATTCTGCACGCAGTCCCCATCAACCCTTCTTAGTTCATTTACAAGGTGAGACAAGATGGTCTGCTGAATGGGACAAAATGAAAAAGACAGGCAATTCTGTCCACAGTGAATGATGGGAGAGGAGAAAAAGGGCCAAAATAATTACAAGCAGGTCTGAACTTAAGACAAAATGCTGAGAAGTAGATATACTTCACCGCAGATCCAGGACACATCACGAAGTACAGACAGACAGACTCAACCTCAGCCAGCACATGCTCTAGGCTGGCTGGCCTCTAAGTTGACTTTAGGGATCCAAAGCTACCAAAACAGCTCTGGGATGAACTTTGGAGACTCTACTGAGGAATGTGATCTCAATATGAACAATATTGAGAATTTCGTAGAAACGAGGAAGGGAAAGGCAAGAAGGAATTAATTCCCACCACACACACTAGATCTGCAGGCATTTTTTGATAATTAAAGAGTAATTTTTTGAAGACCGTATATCATTGCATTCAGTGTGGTATCATCAAAATCTGGCAGCATGGTAAGTGCCCTACTCAGGTATGCTTAAAATAGCGCTGTGGGATATTTGTGCTGTGGCAACAAAAATTCCAGTGGATGAACTGCAGAGTGTGCATACCGAAACTCATGTACCTACAGAAGCGTGAATGTCATTTCAGAGGCAAAAGTCTAAGCTGAACCATGGTTGTTCCAAAGTCTAGCAAGACATTTTCTTTCATCACTTTATGGTTTCATGATTTGCTCAGCTGATTGTTATCCAGCCAATCTGTTACCCAGAAGAGGTGCAACTGCTATCTATGACATCAATTTGACTTTCTACTGCACATTTACCTTCCCCATAATCTTCAAAATCTTGTCAGCGAGGAGATATTGTGTGAAGGGGGGAAACTTAGCTGGGCAGCTGCAATTCCAGGAGTCTAAAAAGCCAGCTTGGCATGGAAACAAGTTTAAGAGAACGGGGAAGGAGAGGCAGCTCAAAACGATGGACAATAAAAAATTGCAGCAAGAAGGGAAAAGAATTTTCCAGCATCCCCCGTAGTTTTCTTTAGTAACTACAAATGGAGATTTTAGGATTTAAGAAACTTTGAGAAGGGAATGCCTTTTTGGCTCCACGTTGCTGGGGAAGAGGGCCTGTCTCTAGCATAGCATGATCACCATCAGTGATTGCAGATCCTTAGCATCTTCACTGTATAAATCAATTAAAAAAAGACTATGTCTAAGTGGCACGCACATATCAAAGCAGGAATTTTTAAGACTGGAAGGATATGATACATGAAGTCCCACATTATTTCAACATTCAGGAGTTATCCAAATTCCAGTTTTGAATCATTAACTTCCCTCCATGCTAAAACTGCACTATTGAAAAATACCTGTTCTCAGGCAACCCAGGAGAGACTTCAATGTTTATTCCCATTTGGAAGCAATAACAATCTTCTGCTTCCTCCTAGATGAGGATCTGCCAGTGAAGTAAACAAAGTTATTTGCAGTTGACCTAGCAGGTCTTGGCAACTTGCACAGAAACACGGGCTTGCTTGGTTATGGCACTCCTCATTTTAAGTGATTATGTGTTCTCTTTTGTTCAGCCTCCTTTCTCAGCACAGTTAAGGAGTGACTAAGAACAGAAATTTAATTTATTGTTGAATTCAAGTCTTTTAACTTCATTTTATAGAAAAATATTCCTTCCCTCCCCCCTCTCTAGCTGTCACTTTTCCTTCAGCATTAGTGATGGAGCCAGAAAATGTTCTTATTCCTATGTTGGCAGCAAACATTAGTGGTCTCTTCTTAGCTTCCTTATGATTTAATATGTTAATTCCTAGACAGTAAAAAAGAAAGGAAGAAATACAAAATCAGCGAAGCAATGGGATAACCTATGTCCTGCTAAGTCTGCCTTGTGATTTGACGGGAGAGCAACGAACATTAATCACGTCGTCCCTTCCCCAGTGCGAGCAACACTACACTGCCAACTGTACACAGAGACAGTCTTCCCATCAACTAAACTGCTATTTTTCTTAGAATTTGCATTGTATCAAGACAGGTAAATAATGTGACATTTATTACATTTTTACAATATTTACATATCATGTCAAGGTCGAAATTGGCTTTTACTATGGACTCGGTTGCCTTTTCTTTTTAACCATTTCCTGGTAAACAAACTTTCCACTGTTCGAAGTTTTAGCTCATACTTTCTTTTCTTGACATGAATCCTTCTGATTATAACGGAGCTATCGAGGCACATAATGCAGGCAGTACTTGGGCTGACCATATTAAAGCTTCTCTTTGGAGGAAGATATTTGTTACTGGTGTTCTAACCCAGCTTACGGATACACCACAGGAAAAGAGAGCTAACCTTCAGCCCCCTCTTCTCCGACTAGTTGTGGTAACGGCAGGTTAGAAATTAGAAAAACGTGTGCTATACATCTGATACTTTGCTTTCCACACTTACAAACCACCTCAAACTTAGTGAAATTACATTTCAAATACACTTTTTCAAGTGGCTTGTAAGATCCCATACACTAAGATGAGGTAGTGGGCTTCCTTTCAAGAACAGCAACAAATTCTTTAAGCTATTTTCCAAATTGTCAAAATGGAATTTTAAACTGTAGTTTTTTTAAGTTTTTAAAAAATAATAGCTTTAATTTCATAGTACTTTTAGGAAAGTTTTTATATCTTTGTAATATTTTTTAAATGTGATGTACATATATAAAACTTGTGTACATGATGGTTTCACCATAAAGTTTGTCCACAGTGGTTGTCTGGAATACATTTCATCAACATCATTTACCATCAATAAGGGAAAGTGTGCTTCAGCTAAGATTTTAAACCATGATCATAACGTGCACGGTGTTGGCTTTTGGATCTGTGACTAAAAGAGCGTTGGTCAGGCGCCAGTGTTTAGGCTCTCGCTAAGCAATACTGGCACGGTGTCAAGGCCACCTCTTCTCCCCACACTGCTTTCCCCCAGTCTGCAGGCTGGGGGTGAGCCAGAAGCTGGGAGGGGACACGACCGCGACAGGTGACCCCAACTGCCCAAAGGGATACGTCATGCCACATGACGTCATGCTCAGTAATAAAAACAGAGGTGGGTGGCGGGAGGGCGTTGGGGAGGTAGCCGTTGCCTGGAAATGGCTGGACACCTGTCTGGTTGTGGGAGGTGGTGACCGATTGCCTTTGCACGCTTATTTTGGTTTTCTCTTCCTCTCTCCTTCACGCATTAAACCACCTTTCTCTCGACCCGTGCATTTTCTCACTTTTGCTCTTCCTATTCTCACTAGTGCTTAGCTGCCGCCGGGGTCAGCCCACCACACCTACACATCCTTTCCTGCCGTCCTTGTTGGAGCTATAGGATTCCTTCAGAGGAGGAACACACAGCTTTAAACACAGAGGCAATTAAGTTATTCACACACAAGCGAACATACATGCATGATTTGATGATATAACCTCCTCCTCAAAACTGAGTTTGCTAAGAGACCTAGTCACCAAATCTAACTTAAAGTCTCACCTGGTGCCACACATCCAATTATTTGTTCTGTGAAGCTCTGAAGGAGATGTCATATAATAGCAGTTAATAGCAGTTAAACAGCTTCTGAGCCAAAAGGTACCGTACTGCCTGACATAAATCATGGGCTGGCATAAAGGAATACAGCACGCTGAGTCACGTTGGGTTTCAGAAAAATTCTGGTGCTCTTCAAAAGCAGAGCGATTAATTAGAGGTCAAAATATCTTTTTTGTTTTGGGTCAAAACATTTGGATTTTATTGTTTCATGCATTTGGAAACAAACTTCAAAAAAAAACCCCCAAAACTTTCTTTTTTAAAGAAAAGAAAGCCGGATACTTCTTCAGGTAAGAGAATAAATGAAAAATGAGGAAACACATTTCTCTCTCAAAAGGCAAACAACCACCAGCAGTTCACTTTAAATATCTGTAAAATCTACACTCTGATCAATGTGCCAATTATAGAACTTACATGAGAAATTTCTGGTTTTTAACAGAAAGAAACAAAAAAGCAACTGTATTCTAATTCAGTCTCATTGATTATTTTTACAAGTCAGCGGTGTGGATATTAGATATATATTTTTACCTACCTTTCATACTGAGGTGGGGAAAAAAGGAGTAAAGATTGTCAAAAGTTTAATTATCCATATTAATCTTCCATGACACTCCGTGTGCTGGTTACAATCACAAGCAGTAATTCGGGTTCCTCATTTAAAATGAAATTTTAAACGATCGATTGACTCACCTTCTGCTGACAGCCCCTGTATGTTAATTCCCTTAGCAGCCAAGAAACTCAGGCACGCATCTATGTTTTCAATCTGTTCAAGAACAAACAAACAAACAGGAGACACAAAAAGAAAATGCATTGTAATAATTGTTTACTCTTGTCTCCTGCCACCCTTTATTGCACTCAGTCTTTGTATCACATAAAAAGTCCCTTTGCTCATTATGTGGAAACCATAATATGAAACCTCCTCAGTTACTACAGTCCTAAATTGCTCGAGTATTATGTGGGTCGGGACTTTCTGTTATTTGTACTTGCATGAAGCAAGTTATTTAATACTCTAACCACGAAAGAGGATCACTACATATCTTACTACAGGGTCAAGGATGTTATGCCAGGATTTTAAACCTACAATAAGTATAACAAACATGAAACCGAAAATAAACATGGAAGCCACATATGCTTGAGAAGGCAGATTGCCACTTGCTCTTAAGTGGACAGCTGGCAAAAGTTTCCAGCCACAAAAGCAGTCAAATATAAAAACTGTAACTGGAAACCTCAGCTGGAATCCAAAAAACGATCACTCGCGACATCCTCCGCGTGTCAGAAATGACAGGCAACCCTGGTCGCTCACTGTGGGGCAAATCCTGCCCTTCAGAGAGATGGTACAACAGCATTAAACTGCACAGGATAAAACGAATTTTGACCAGGTAGGGTCTTCTGCACAACAAGTCTGACTGTTAGTGACTACAGCTGCTATATACAGACTGCATTCAAACCCTACCCAACAAAGTGAACTCCAGAAGAGCTGGACGAGTTAGGCATTCTTTCCCCCGTATCTCAACATCATGATAGAGATCTTGCAGTAGCTTCACACCTAGTTTCCCACCAAGCTACCACCAAAGCTCTGCTGTCATATTCAGAAGACGCAGGGAGATGCCAGCCCTCCCTTCACCCCACTGCACTTCTATGCAAAAGCCTACACTTCGACACCTACGCTTCGACACCTCAAAAAGCTGCAAGGAACTACGTTTTAGGAAATATCACGTGTTTCATGTGTGGTTACACAGAAGACTTCTGGATGATACCACCGAGTAATTTTTGCTTTTATCATGGCAATCAGTAAGTGATAAAATAGGGTCTCCACGTTTGAATGTCTTGCAAGCATTAATTTATTAATTCCCAAAACATTGCAACCAAACACTGCTTTCACTTCATAGATAAGAAAGCAGACAGACACCAAGCCCCACACTTGCTATCACTTAACTACCTTCCTTCTATGAAGTCTGGAGACATCAAAAGGGAACGTGAAAGATCCAGCTTCCCTGTCAGCTCCTGCCTGCCCTCAAAAAGATATACAAGTGAGGGCTGTGCGGCATTCCGGAGGCTGAGCTCCCAGCACCTGACCTGCGCTTCCCATCCTTCTCAAAGTAATAAAGAAGTACAAGGCAAGCTGCCAGAAAACCTCTAGCATGGATTCCTCTCAAGGTACTTTCATTTATTGTCTATAACAGTAAAAACATTGTCAACTGTTGGGGGGGGGGGGGGGGGGAGTTATTGGCATTACCTAACTGTGATTTCAACAATTATAAACACTGATACACTCTAAGGTTTTATCAACCTCATACTTTGAGATATACTATATCAAAGTATACAGACTATATAGTATACTTATAGTATAATATATAGTATACTCAAATATATATATATATAGAATGCTATATACTTCCAAACCCAAATAGATACCAAAAAATACATTTTCTGTAATGTTCAGACCTTAAAGCTTGTAGCAGGGTGCAGTTCAAATATGATACAACAGTCAATCTCTACCTGTTTCCTTCCTCAGTGCTCAACAACCCTTTCGAGTTTTCAACACAGCTCTTCTATTGAGGTGGTTTGGGACTTTGCCGGAAAGCCAAAGTTTACCTTTTCAAGAACAAACACCACACAAAAGCATCAATCCGTTTCTACCACCTGCACTTAACAAGTCTTCTTCATTCCAAGAACGTTTCCAGTCTTCCACAGCTGTGGGTAGATTTCTCCTCTCCTAGTAAGGAGGATTACTAGGTATGATTACTTAGGTTAGTGAGTCAAGAGAAGCAATATCTCATCTCAACTCCAGATCTGCAGTCGTAGAAACTCAAAGTAGTTCTGTCAGTCCTGCTTTGCTTCTCTTCCCAGGTCCCTTATCTTTGCTCAAACTCTCCTTTAGGACAGAGTGACCACAGGGTTAAGATTTACTTCTGGGTAGCAAGTTCCTCGTCCTGCCCTCATTCTTGGTGCTACATAGTCCTTGCCGACTTCCTAATCTCATGCTCATTGCAGAGCCGATTCAGATTCACAGAGTACCCTTTATAATCACTACCACCTCTTCCCTGGGACAAAGCCCCAGTTTTTACTGAGTATTTTAGCCACCTAATGAAGATACACGGCTCCCGTGCCCAGACTGATGGATGACTCCCCAGCAGAGCACTAATGCTTGAGATGTGTATCTGGAACACAGGTTGAGTGACCTTGACCTCGCTGCTTTGGACACACGGGCTACCTTGCCACGTCAGTTGTAATGCCTGGCTAAAGGCTGTAAAAAGCAGGGGCTTTTTAGTGCTATATTGACATAGAAAAAGAATGAGGGGGAAAAAAATATACAGTAATATAAAATGCAGAAGAAAGACTGCAGGAAGTGGACTACCAAAAATTTATGATTTTACATAGATTTACATATGATTACATATGATTATTTTACATACGATTTTGCAGTCAAGAACTCTTAAGAATCAAAACATTACAGAAACAGGATAATATCCTATTTCAGTACTTAAAACCAGGCATGATGAAATAAAGAGGTAATAACAGAGGCTTGCAAAAACCAACCACTTACATTCAGAAAATAAAGTACTACAATAAGATCCTACAAGGATGTACAGCATCGCATGCACGAGGAATTCACTAAAAAAAAACACTACCGAAGGACAAAAAAGCATCAATGATTCTGTTAACATTTATGCAGTATCATCTGTGATACTAACAATGTTACATGGCAGAATGACAGGAATGTCAGCAATTAGTTGATTTTGAAGGAAAAAGAGAGCCCAAAAAGGAAAACGGAAAGAAATCTGGGGAAATTCAAGAAGAAAGTGAAACGCAGAATGCAGGTCTATAGCTGAAATGATTAAAACTTAGTGTTGATAGGAATTCAGGGTGCTTCCCACACAATGACTGGCTGGTGGCCCACAGAGAAGCGACGTGAGCCTGCTGTCCAGCTCCAGGGGAAACGGGCTCACACTCACTTGGCACTCTGGAGTCTCATGAGAGGCAAAAGCCCCGAATGCTTAACCAGGGAGCTGTCTTCTAACCCCCGAAGTGCCAAAAATGAAAACAGGGATGTTGGGATGTGTGAGGGAATCACTGATTTTCCTATTGTAAAAACCGAAGAGAAGAAAGCTACTGAAATCTTCATATGTCAAATAGCTTAAGGCGTGAATACTATTTTGTGGCCACTGGCCTGAGTGAAGAACCCTAAGCTTGGCTGAATTAGCCTAACGCATCAGAAATCACATTGCTTGTTTAAAGAGAAGCTTTTCCAACAGTGTAACGTTTAATGAGTTTTCACCTATAAAAGCTTCAAGGAAGGATTCTGTCTCTAGCCCCTGCTATATTAACATAAGAACTAACTATTTATAATCTGCAAATATTGTTTTATGGATAAAGATCCCCCAGTGCATACAGGGTTGGAGACAGCAAGCTATTCTGAAGTAGTAACATGGTAATTAGACCATTTAAATGTGTGTACCTAGGATAGAAGTGAAGTTCCTGGATAGATCTTGGCTAAGGAAAGACCTAATGACCCTGCGTCATGGTAACTTCCGACACAAAGTACAGCTGCCTCCAAGAAACTGCAGTATTCAGCAGCAAATTGTCACTGAGGCTCTACAGGCCCTTTCTTGGCCAAGTCCACATCTTGTTTAAATCCTTCAAGCAGATGTGAAAAGACTGGATTTGCCAAAGGGGAGTGTATATTTTCTTTTTCACTGTGACCTACAATTGTTTTTTGGCTGACAATTCTGATTTCTCATTTGCTTTGCCAGCAACGTTTACCACAGCAGAAGCGAAGCAGGAATGATAAGTTGGATGCTCTCGTTTCCTGCCTACCCAAAATAGGGGAAAGCTGTGCAAAAGCAGAAGGAAAACCAAGGACGGACATCCACAGTGATTATCCCACTCAGACACATAACCAGCAGTGTCCAAAACTGAGCCTTGCTGTGCTGGTTATGGCTGGGATAGAGTTAATTTTCTTCACAGTAGCTAGTATGGGGCTATGTTTTGGGTTTGTGCTGAAAACAGCGTTGGTAACACAGAGATGTTTTCGTTACTGCTGAGCACTGCTTACACAGAGTCAAGGCTTTTCTGCTTCTCACCCCACCCCACCAGTGAGCAGGCTGGGGGTGCACAAGGAGCTGGGAGGGGGCACAGCAGGGACTGGTGACCCCAACTGACCGCCGACGCCACATGACGTCATGCTCAGCATATAAAGCTGGGGGAAGGAGGAGGAAGGGGGGGACATTTGGAGTGATGGCATTTGTCTTCCCAAGCAACCAAGCCCTGCTCTCCCAGAGATGGCTGAACACCTACCTGCCGCTGGGAAGGAGTGAATGAATTCCTTGTTTCGCTTTGCTGGCGTGGGCAGCTTTTGCTTTCCCTATTAAACTGTTTTTATCTCAACCCACAAGTTTTCTCACTTTTACTCTTCTGATTCTCTCCCCCATCCCACCGGGTAGGAGTGAGCGAGCGGCTGGGTGGGGCTTAGTCACCAGCTGGGGTTAAACCACAGCACTTGCCTTGTTACACTTCCTGGCCAAAACCATCAAATGAATTTGCAATTTTGAACTGCTGCACATAAACTCTTTCAGGTATAGTCAACTATGAAAGCACATAATCAGTCTCACACCCTATACAACAGGTATTTATTCTGAAATGTCCTTAAATGCCAAGCGAGGACAGCTGAGCCTTCACCTGAGGGGCTGCCCACCTCTGGAGGCTCCTCTTCCTTTCTTATAATTAGAAGATGATACGAAAAATTAAAAACCCATAGAATTAAACTTCTGTTCAGACATCACATATCAAGCGTCACAGCTCCCGTTCTCATATTCACAGAAGCAAAATGCACGTTTCCATCAGCCACCTGAAAACTTCCTCTGAACATGAATCTCTGGGTGGCATTTGCTACCTGGCAAGATAGGAGCAGAAGGCATCATGGCTAAGAAGTACTGCACTTGCAAACACCAGACCAGCCTGTGGAAGCAGCAGTTGCTTTGTTAGACCAGTAAGACCATCAGCCTCTTGCTGGAAAAGCAGGATTAAAAGCTAGTAGTCACACATATTTATTGATTTCTAAGTACTTTTGTAAAGGCCATCATTGCATATCATCGTTTTCATTCCCACCAGACCTGCACACTCCTCGTTCCTTCCTAGCTTCTACACACACGAAACTCAAGTACACATCCCTCTGTTCTCAAAAGTACCCTACAGTAATTATGCATTTCCGACAACACTGGCCACCGGACCGACACAAGTTTTTGCACTTGTCATATAATAGCAATTTCAATTTCTATTCTTGTCAGTGCTAGAACAAAAAGGAGTCAGGAAACATGCCCTGGCCTGTACAAGCAGAATAGAGCACGCCAGAAACAAAACAACCCCAAACAAATATCCCCATCCTGGAGCCTGTAAATGGAGACCCATAGGTGGGCCCTGATATATGTTGAACGTTGACTATATCAGACAAAGACTTGAATATAGAAACTGTCTACAGCCAAAGCCGTCCGTCCCACTCTGCCAAGTCAAATACACAGGGTAAACTATAACTAGTGCTGCCCTTGTGACAGATACAGATGTTTTTCTTGAGCAAAAATCAGAATTAAACTTACTGTGGGTGCCTTCACTTAGAAACCATGGGAAGTTTCTCATGTTATGATGCAAGACCTCTGCCCCCAACTTTTCCAGTGATAGATGTGGAGTTTTTATGAGCTTATCCAGAAAACCCACTACTTATATTGAAACCAGTGCTTTCCATTTAACTTGAGGCTCCATGTTATGTCCAGTATTTTAGTTTTCAAAGGAGAAAAAGAAGATTGATTTCGCGTGAAAGTTTTTAAAGTTTCACAAACCCTTATGCAGTATTCCAGCAGACTTCACATACAATGTAGAAACAAGGAAAGAGCCTAACACAAGCTGTTTTCAGCAAGCTGTTTCTTAAGGCAAAATCTATTCCTTGTCTGTATTTTCAGATCAAGCTTTCGCACTCAATATTTTTATATTATAAAGTTTAGGAAGAACCTTAAAAATCTTAAGTCATTACATTGACAATCCTTACCCTGGAGTTTTGGGGGAGAGAGGGTTCTCCCTTCAAATAATGTCTCATTTGCTCTATTTCCTAAACGTAATTATATGTAAGAAATACCAAGGCAAAATTGCGAATTCCATTTTCCCCAGAAGGACATAAATACTAACTATTATTGCCTTGTTTACAATAAATCTTCATTAGTAGTTGTACCAATCAAAATGTATCTTTTTTTTAAAGAAAACAGTATGTTGCTCCAAGCATTCATATGCTGCTCCTGACTAGTTGGATAAAAATGTCTCTCAAAATTAAGTTTCAGGATTTTGACAGAACTTGGTGGATATCTTAGAAATGAAATAACAGATGTAACATAAGAGCAAATGAAAATAATCCATATTCTGAAGCCAAGCTGTAACAGATCTAGCCACAGGATCAAAAATCTATTATCATGGGTACACTGTTTCCACATATACGTGAACAGTTGACTATTATTTTGGGTTTTTAAAGAAAAGGACAGTTTGGGCACTAACCTAAGGCTAGAGAACTAGCCTAAGCCTCATCTCTCGTATCGTCTTCTCTCTGACCCTGGGTAAAACCATAGCTTTCCTGTGCCTCAGCTCTTCCTCTGGAAATAATGGGACAAATATTCAGTATTCACTGACAACATGCCTAATATAAATAGAAAAGGGGGCAGTAAGCACCACAGATAAAGCTGCGATTCGCAACGGCTAAGATTTCTAATCACATCAAAAAGCACCCAAAGGGCGTTCTTGTATCGTGAATGGTTTCAGGCAATCCTGCGCGGCTCACGAGGCTTGCCAAAGCTAGTCTGGTCTGGGAGAGGCAGATCGAAGGGTTGTAGAAATCTGCCTAGATTATTTTGAAGTCTGGCATGGCTCTGGGTAACGTCTTCCCCTCCAGCTAACCTTCAGCTTTCCAGGTGTTTTTTTTTTTCTGTTTTTCATTTTTTAGGTTTGTTTATTCAAACCCAAAACTTTCCTATGAGGAAAAAAAAAAGTAAAGGGTAGTTTCTTTGAAAAATATTCCTGGAAATATTATTTTTGGATCAGCTTTTCAGGATCAGGCCTTAAATATATTTGAAAAGTTCAAGTGGATAATTTGTGCGTAATTTGAAATCTTGAGACGTCCTAAGTAACAATTTGTTCAGCAACAAGTTTAACTTTGCAAAACAAGTATCCACAGAGTATCCTGCCTCTGGAGAATCATTAATTTAGGATGTAGGTGAAACTCTTTGCTGGTCCCAATAGACACTTGACTAGATTTTAGCATATACCACACTAACGGTACATTTTTGGCACTAAATCTCTGCTTATGTATAACTCAAGACAGGAACAGATGGGGAGAAACCATGGCTGTGCTCAGTCAATACATAACGAGGGGGGCAGCAGGTCCCACGAACGCTTCATTTCCACCTTCCCTGGCTGCTCACAGGAGACCCTTTTCTATCTGGGGCTTCCAGACTGACAGTTACATTTTAGTGCTGTGATGTTGGGATTAAATGTAAAATATGGTCAATATCTAGTTAACCTGGACTTCCCAAAACATCCTTGAATTCTACATAAACCAATATTTTTAAAAGAGCACAAACGCTTAAAAGGAAGGACTGACACTAAAACCACTCAATGCAGTAAGTGCTGGCTCTTGTACACAGTTGTATTTCCTCAAATACTAGCTCAAGTGTTGAAAGCTGTGTATATTGTTAACTTGAATTTGCAGCAATAATCCAGAATTTAATGAAGCTCATTTAGAAAGAGCTACACAGAACTTTTTATCACAAACAGAGCTTTTCCATCAGAAAAAAGTTTAATACTGCTGCACTCTATTAAATAATTAATTGTAAAAATAAAATAACCTACCAATCAAGATTTAATTTTCAGTAATGCAAGTAAATTACAGATTCTCAATTATCGTGAGTGGGATGACAGTACACCAGCAAATGATTTGGTTTCGTTTATTCAAATACATGCAACTAAAGAAGCAGTAATGGCCATCTCATGGCTCTGTCATGCGAAGGACCTCTTGCAATATGGCCATTGACAGTTGTTCGTTTCTAAAAATGAATCCTGGGAAGGGAGCTACCGCGGCAGCCCGTTCCCAGGCGCAGCGTACCCTCGCCGTCTTGGCTGACGTGCATACTTATGTCTCGAGGCCCGAAGGTCACAGCTTCACCTGTTCCCAGCTGATTTATTCTGGTGGCTGGAGGGACACCAACACATATGTGCCCCCTCCTTCCTTGCACCTGGATCCTGGATAACAACTCCTATTGAAATTCTCCTGCATAATTGCTTAGAACAAGCTCAATAGTACTGTTTAGCTCTGACATTAAATATATAAAAATAATCCTACATAAAAAGCAAAAGAATAAACTTTTCTTGGTATGTGTCACCTTCACAGACTAATTAATTAAAATAACCGTTATCACACAGTTACAGTGTCTAAGCAATGGCTGGAAATCAAAGATTTATGAGAAGACACATAGATAAAAAGTTTATTTCTCTGGGCTGTATAATCCTTTGTAAAAGCTATGATCTGTTTCAGATATTCAAGAGTGAAGAGCTTAGTACTGCATATCCTGTAAAATGAAACAAAGACCTAGGCACCAGAAAAAATTGCAAATCACAAATCTGACAGAAAAATTTAAAACATTCTCGTTTAAGATGAAGTTTCACTGTACTGTTTTTAAGCAGTGCAGTGGACAGTGGGGTTTCTGTTGAGAAACGATGCACAACTCAGAAACGAGAATTAAGCTATGTAAATGCGAGCAGATACCTTTTTGTTATCAACCTAAGCTTTAAACTTGGGTTACCGTGATTTTGTTGCCATTTTGGAAGACTACAAAGTTTTCTTCACAGCCAGGGTTCAGAAAAAGAATTAATTAATTTCCCAGAAAGGAGAAGAATAATTGAATTTTTACTTCCACCTGTCCTCAAATCAACTTAACTTTTTTTCCTTAGTTAGAAAAAGCTCAGATAAAGTTAACCCTGAATAAAAACCATAATTTACCCGACAGACTCCACAAAAAATGTAGTCTGAGCACAATTTTTGCTCACGGTACCAAATGCAACACCAACAGTCTTGGTGAAGCAAATACAATCCACTGCACCTAACACAGCCTCACCAAGAATGCAGTTACGTATGTTCCATATGCCCCAACGCACAGGTGTGGGAAGTTAAAGACCATAATCCACAATTTCCCTTTTTTCCCCATTTATGCAAAACACAGCAAGCAGCTATGTGTTTGCAGAGTATTGCATAAAAGGTATACTTACGTAATAATTTTACATAAATAATAGCCATGGCAAAAAAGAGTTATTTTTCTAGGCTTTGGTACAGGAGTAAATACATAAGTGAAAGATAAGGAGATCTCCACATACGTATGTGGAATGACCCTGGCCCCTTAATGCATTTGCTGTTTCATGTATTCAGTCCACACACGGGGTAGAACCATAGATATTCAAAAAGTGTTAATTCAGCTTAAATTAACAATGAAATAAACGATCAAATAGAATCTAATTCTGTCTTTATAGTTAAGCTCACATCTTCCAGTTTTTCCATAAAAATTACTTTTTAAGTCAGTTCTCTGTTGCTCTTTATCAAACCTCACGCTGTTTCAGAGACAGATGATGCCCAAGTTCTTGCATCACTGTACAGGGCAAAGAATTAGAGCACACCCTCACGGACCACGAAGACGATGCCTTATGGGAATGACAGACTGTCATCAGCAATGTCTCCAAAGGTACCACATGCACCCACCCAACGGACAGAACAGCACGCACATGCTGCCTTATCTCCCATCTCTGCACGCGCAAGAGTTCTGGAAGCCTTTCTCTCCAGAAATTAAATAAATATCTGTTTTATGACACTTCATCCTGCCTTATGGCAGGGAGATGTATATATTGGCCTTTCCCAATCCAGCCTAGCTCTGTTTATCATGTTATTTTCCACAGAGGGTGATGGCGGGGGAAAGGAGGCAGCTTGTGGTTTTATTTAGACTGCAAGCTCTGTGACACAGAAACCTATGATCCAACGCCTGTCTCGCTGATAACAATACACAAATGGTAAGCATAATAGCATAACAACAGTGTGGATCTCTGGAAAAAAACAGAGGCCGTAAAACTAATCTTATCTAAGAGCAGGAGTCATTATAAAGTGAGGAAGAAGGATACCTAAGTACAAGCAACCTAGCAGATCGCCTCTGTAGTAAATCATTCTTGTCTACATGACAACACGGGTTCATACATGATCAACAGAAACACAGGATGCTTAGAGAAAATGCTTTAAACATTCCTAAACTCAATATTTGGCCAAGGATCTCCACAGGCAGCTGAAGGAGCTAAGCTGGTGCCTGCCACCGGTCAGTCTGGCACGGCTCCGGGTAACGTCTTCCCCTCCAGCTAACCTTCAGCTGTGAGGGAACATACCACGGGTTAAGGCCAAAAGATACCCATTTGTTACTGTAGTAACATTAAAACAGATTAAATTTCTAAACCTATACTGACGGTATGATACAAACTCTCCAAGCAAAGCAAGGGAAAGGCTTACCAGCAGACAGAAAAGTTCTCTTTACTACATTTCTTAGAACAAGCTTGGGGTAGGATAACTTGAAAATATATAGCTATATTTAACCACTGGGATACGTTTCCAAAAATCCTATGCCAGGAATTTGCAGAGGGGAAAAAAAAAAATGTTTGTGATGCTTTTGATCTCGCCGGCGGAGCGGCTCCCCTGAATTAGCAGCACATGCCCAGGCAGCAGAGTCCTCCTCGGCTTTGGGGAACGGGCGGCCAAACAACCGGGCTTCAGCCCCACCAACCCGGAGGGTTTGGAGCTACAGCCTTGCGAATTTATTGCAGCTAGCTATGGCAATGTTTAGACAACACCAGGTATATAAAAATGCTCAAAATGTTCAGAGTAGCAGGTTAAAGCGGATGCCTGCTCTTGAAGAGCAAAGATAGAATTATTTTCCATGAGAAAAATACAAGTAACTAAGACTATTTAAATTATTTTTTTTGTTTTAATTTTATTACAGCAGTCATACAAAAGACATCAGCTCACCCACTTAGTAGATATTACACACACATAGTTAGCTGCTCAGGTGATACAGATGGTTTCAGCTCATATTATTCCTGCCAACCAACTCATTGATGTGTACCCAGCTATACCCTTTAAGTATGGACCATATCACACCAGCATTCACATTTATCATCTCAATTCTTTGAGAAAAAGAACACAGAAATATGTATAGCGTGTGCCATACACACAAACAGCAATGAAGATTTCAACGTCTCACGCTCTTTTCTCCAATAAAGAGAGATTCATAAAGCAGGGGATGGAGCTGACAAGGGTCACACCGAGGAGGGAAGCGGACACCCGGCTCTAGCAACTGAATTAAAACTCCCAGTGCTGCTCACTTCAAAACAGGGTCCCTACCAGGCTGGAGAATTTTCATACAAACTGTTCTTTGACTTTGGGTGTCACATATATTACAGAACAGCTCGTTTTCAGAACACAAGAAATCAGCCAAATACTAAAATAATAGTCAAACTGCCATCACTCGAGTAAGGTTTCCTTGCAAACAAAGTGAACATATTGAAAACATGGCCTCCATCTCAGTTTTCACTAAGTCCTTGGGAAGAAATGCAGGCTCTGACCCATGCTGCACTACAAGATTCTTCACGTTTGCAAGACAAACAGTAGTAGAAAGACTGAACAGTATTATTTTACTAGTACAGCTTGATATCTGCATCAGAAAGGGATGATTCTTGAAAAACTTCTGGTCAACACACACAAAAAAAAAATACCTCCTCTTTGTTATTTGATAACACAGATGCTTATATACACAAAGTGATCATCCTTAAAAACAATAAAACCCAACCACAAACCCACACGAGAACCACAGTTATTTCCTACTCTATTTATAGGAGAGAACTGTGGTGTTGGTTCAGCCTACATTCCTTTCCGTTGCTCCAAATTCTTGTCTTGGGTGTCCCACAACTTCCCCAGGCTCAGCATGGAAAGATGAGAGTCTGCTTCATCCCCCTACGGATGCCCCCATCCTCTTCCCTTCAGCACCGACAGCTTTGCTACCGCTCCGCTCCTTCAGGCCTCGGTAACGAGGGTAATGTGCTATCACTTCTCAGACTTTCACAGCTAACATTTTAGTTCTTTCTAGAGTATCATAATCTGTGATTTTTTTTTTAATGTTGAACCTTGGAAAAAATAAATTTATTTTCTCATTAGTCTTTTCTTTTTCTCCTTAAATATATAGAGAGATATGTCTTATCTCTTTCCACTGCCACATTCAGTATTTCTTACCTTTACATTCAAGGTGGGAAAAACCCTCTACTTCTCCTATAAGTTACCTTGCTGCTACTTCTGCCTCTTCTTCCAGTCCCATCTTCAGTTGTGTTTCAACTGTTGCCTGTGTCTGCCAACACATCCCTTCACTGGCAAGCATCTCCTCTCTTCTTTGTCTTCAAGTCTACATTTTAAAAATTAACTTTCTTTACTTGGCTCTCTCCCCAGTCACTTCTAGTCTATCTGATAGGGATCTTCTCTTTCCTTCACCTCGATCTCCACTTTAATGCTCTGATCTTTCAAACATCTTGTCCTTTGCTGCCTTCTTATATCATTTAATCTTTACCATTATCTCATCTGTTATGATTTATCACTTCCATGTAATAGGTAACACAACCACCTCTCTCTCCCCCCTCCTTGCAGTGCCATGCAAAAAGCATACGTTAATGTACAAGATAATAAAATGCTCAGCTCTCGCACTGTGCCAAAACATTGCTGTGAAACTGCCTTGAAAAACTGTGACCATTTTACACAACGTATTTCCTCACAGACAGCACACAGCCCCTATAGAGCAAGATTTCTGCAGACTGCCATTACAGCCAGACTTGATACACAACATGTAACAACTCACTTAAGTACTCTATTTTTTGTTTGTTTACTTTATCATTTTACAAATAGAAGTGAACCCTTTTATGATGGGTAACCTTCAGCACTTGCAAAGGCACCCCCATCAGTAAGAATCGTCTATGCTACCTATAAAGGAATGGACTAAACAGTACCTCCTATATGGTCTGGATTCTGCAGGATGCCAAATGTTGAGCTCTAATATCATCCCCAAAACAAGAGGCAAATTGAAAGGAAAAAAAAAAAAAAGAAAGAAAGAGATCCCTGTTTTTCTATAACCAAACAATACTGGCAGAGGTAGCCCTACTCGGGTTTATCGACCTCAGTCTTTTTTTCAGGAGCGTGTAGAAGAGGAAACTGGTCTTGCTTTACCCTCCTTTACCCTGTTCTCAAGAACCACGCCAATATTTTCTTGAGCTTCATTCTAAAAACCTAAATGCAGTTGTGGTGACAGTCTCCAAATCTTCTTGGTCCCAGAGCCTGTGCTCCACATAACTACATCCTCTATTAAGCACAGGATTTTCTGCATGCCAGCTGGAACTAATCATCACAATTACAGGCTTTTGTTTAGAGGAATATTTACAGTACCAAAACATAGAGGTTTGGAAAAAAAAAAAAACCTGAAACAGGTCTTATGCAGAGGACAAGACAGAGAATAGATTATATAAAAGCCAGCCAACTCTTATCTGGAGCAAAGGAAGACAGGGATACTCCCCGCAGCAGAGAAGCCCGGACAAGATGACGAGGGGGGATAGGTTCTCACCTAGGTGATTTTTCATGGAGCCAGTGGGGGTCCTTGTCATGTCATTTCTGGCACGGGGACTAGGCGGATAAGCACTGATGGTCCCAAATGGTTCTGCAGTACTAAACTTAATTTGACAAGGCTTATTAGCACTGGCTTTGAGCCTGACAGACCCAAGCTGTCTCTAATTCTCAATTTGGGCAAGTTTGTATGATGTTCTCCAACACTGCAGCAATGGGAACAACAACGCAGAGAGACCTGATCTGGCTCTGTGTTGAGCTCTCTAAGGTTTGGCGGGCTTTACTGGCTTAGGACTGTGCCACATGGAAGCAAATATACTTGCTTTCACATCCCCTTTCATGGGCTTGGAAAACACAGATTTGCTCCAGCTTTCTAAGCTGATACATCTGGCTGGACGTGAGCTGGCTCTTCACAATTCAGCTCACATGTGTCTCTGCTCATGGCATCCTGAGTCTACAAATGAGATAACTGCCACAGGGGGATAGATGATAGTAGAAGGCTTCCCTCTAAACTCTGTTGTATTTCTATGTAATCGGCAAAGTTAAATCTTCATTTATGGTGCCCTCCCGCCCCCCCAGTCTACTCATCTGTGATGCCCACCTTACAGACACTACAATACAGATATGGGCACCTGTAACTGAAAGATTCCTTTGAAAAAAATAAGACTAGACATCACCTGGTTGAGTGTTTGAACTGACTGGATAGCCTTGCCTCTGCCACCTCTCTGAACCAGAAGTACCAGGCACAAACACCAGTTCCCACACTCTGGAAAATGTATTAAGAGGGAAGTGCATTAAAATGCAAAGGATGAAGACTGCCGTATCTTCAAACAAACAAACAAAACCACAGAAAAAACCAAACCCCTGTAACATATGCATTTTTCCTAGAACACAGGAGACCTGGAAAAGAGTTGTGTCCTCAAACACTGCAAGCAATTGGGTGAATACAACCTCTATGAAGATACACTAAAGATACTAAGGCAAAAACATAAGTAACATGATAGAGCGCTCTGTAAGCATGTGCACTTAATAAAAGCAAGCCGTAAGCATAATCCTCGTTTTTCTCATGTGAGGAAAGCCACTGGGGATGCCTAGCTCGGACTGATGCACTACATCTCACGGGCGGGGGACACAGTGCCCCTCACTCCACCCTCCCGAATGAGCACCCGGAATAACATCAGAGCCTCAGAGGCGGCAGCGCAGAGCAAACACTTCTTTCCAGCACTCTTCACGATTCCTGACCCAGCACATGCCCTCTGCATGCCTCTGCTTACAACCAGATCTGACTTCTATAAGCAACATCCCACTATCCAACAGAACGACGCCGTTCCTTCATTGAGAATAATGATTTAAAGCGACGTTTAGCTACATACAACAGCCTGGACTTTGTTATAGACTCCAGTCCTGAATGAAATTCAGTTCTTACGATACACTTGTGGAACATTAAATTATAGTAATTGTCAAAATTCCCTCAATTGTTTATACTCTAGACAGCTGCTGTGGCTACAGCAAGAATAGCAACCAACCTCTTCAAAGCAGTAAAAAGTGGCAATGATAAATCTTTTAGATGGCTTTCTCTTTACAGAGTGCTTGCTCCATCGGTTTAAGTAAGATTGCTAACTTCCAAGAAACAACAAAAAGGCAAAACAGAATAGCAGAACGCAGTGTGGTTTCTGACTTAAGATGGCAAACTCTCAGCAAATCTTTAATCTTCCCTTTAACTACGTGAGTGGTTGTGCTCAAGTTGCAGTTGTGGAGGTAGGGGGAGTTGGGAACAGAGTCATAACAATGAAAAACATTAAAATAGCTTCATACACACAACAGATATATTCATGCATCCCAAAGTGAGCATTTGCAATGCAAAGGGGAGATTTCAGAATTTGTATTGTAAAATGAGTTATTTCTCAAGACGCAGAATAGCCTTCTTCACAAGATCATACATTTTAAACACTCCTAGGATGCATTTTAAAAATCAGTTTCCTATTATTTGCGTTCTCAGTACAGTTCTGCCTATAATTTTAGCTTCACCAATACTCAGAGCAGACATACTCTTGAGGTACTATATGCTTTTAATTTTACTGCAGTAATTTTCGGTTCTTTGGTTTTAAATACTATGTACAAGCATGACAGAAAACAACTTATTTTACAAATTAAAACTTATCAGTCAAAAACAAGTGGCATACACAAAACACCTTGAAGTTTGTAATTTGAAATTTTTTCATTTAGAGCGTTTTACTCATTTATTTTGTTTCTTTTCAAAGGATACAGGAACTTCTAATCCAACTTTAAAATAAATATCAAATTCTGCTTTTGCAATACTGCTGTGTCTATATAGAGGAACAAAATTCTATTTTTATACATTCCTGTTTAACAATGTGATATTTCAGAAATATAAAATACCAATGTAAGAATAATATTGATTCTAAGTATGTGATAAATGATAAGGCCTGATTCAACTACTGTGGAGTACAATGGGGCAAGAACTGTAATACTGAAGTTCTTCAGATTACACCATTGCTCTCACTACCACGAAAAACTAATTAAAAATTGCTGTTAAAAGTCTCAGACATTGAAGTCCCACACTCGATAATCAACCACGTACACACAAACAACAGACCACTTTACTGCTTACCATTTGAGACCTATTTTTGGGGCAGCCATTGATGTCTTCAATCTTTTCATTTGCTGAAAAGCAAGAAAGAGGAGATAAAGCAAAAAACTGTACCAAGGATGTTTATTCCAATTATTTCCAGAGCACTTGCTGCTAGCTAAGTAAAGGGGTTTCAGATTGTAGCTGTCCAGTTCAACTGAATGTGATACACTGAGACCCATCAAAAAAAAGCAGCTGGAGTTTTCTCGTGGGTCATGCCTCCAGAGACAGCTGGGGGCAGAAAACAACTGGTCTGACAACATCTTGTACGGTGATGGGTAACTCCTTTAAACTCCAAAAAAGATTCAAACTCTGGAAAGTGAATCACTGCTGGGTGGAAAAGTGAACACTATGTACATATAGATGCCTGCATGTCAATTAATTTGCTTGGAGAGTGAATATATATTTTAAATCTAGATGGGAAATTTACGATCAGTAACTCTAATTTTGTTTAATTTTTTTTTTTTCTTAAAGCACAAACCACAAGACTACTTTTCAAGCTTCTTGTCCACGTCTTACATGCAACAGAACTTGCAGAAAAAGATATAGTTTCAATCTTGAAATAATTAAGTTGTTGAGGTGGTTAACTGTTTGCCTTAGAGTCTTAGTTTGCTCAGTTTCACATTTCAGTCTTGGACCCCAAAATGTGCTAGGCTGAAGAAACAGCTATAATCAAAGTTCAGATTCCCACAATTTTTTTCACTGTAATAAAGGTAGGCGTTCACATCCCATCTGATGAATCGAACAGATTCGCCTCCCATAGATTCTTATATTAAAAGCTGTATTTTTTTACCAGTCCCATATTCTCAGGACATCAGTCAGAACTCCATCTCATTTCATGTCTTTCTTCAGTCAGGAGTACCAAATCTGGCACAATATTCCAATAGCGGTCACAACAATGACAAACAAAGAAGTAATATAACTTCACTCTTGCCTGGTATCCCCCTTTTTGCACAAAGTGTCACAGTACGCCTTTATGCCACAGTAATGCATTTAAGAACTGATGCTAATCTGAAAAAGATTGCAGCTAAATCCACTGTACTGTTCCCCAGAGTGGTCTGTCAGCCTCTACACACAAAGAGCATACATTTCTTTCAGGAAAGCCATGTCAGATTTGGTCATACAGAAACAAAAATTGTTTCTTTAAATCCCATTTACAAATCCTGTGCACCCATCTCTTAATATGTACTACCTCTGAGTTTAGTATCATGCAATATCTTTATCAACTAAATTTGTAATACTTTAAAAAACTGATAGCTATATTCCTATAAATTTCCACCATTCATAATTATTACTTGAAAGGAGACTAACGAACTTCTGAATGAGCTTTCTCTTGTTTGGGACACGTGTACAGAGATACCTCTAATAACGCAGGTCATTTTGTTTATCGTCCTTAAAAAAAAGTAGGTTTTTCCCCAGTCCTCTAGAGCTTCCAAAATGTTAGACAATGTATTTAAAACCAAGATTAGCAAACCGCAAAGCTTATTACCTGGCTCTTTTTAAGCTCTTCTATCCAAACTACCTAGACTCACCTACTTGAAACTGCCTGAACTGTTAGTAACTTGTTTCCAAGGTTCTGCTGCAATATAGCATTTGACTTTTTCTGATTTTTTTTTACTAAGCAAATGTAGAACCAAAATATTTACTCAACTCTTCTACACTTTGTGGGTATTATACTACAGGCTTGGAGTACAAGCTTGGTTCTAGAGCTGTACACTAAAGGTTAACCCCATAACCCTATAAACTAACAAATATACTGTTCCATAACGTGGGAAAATTAACAGCAAATGAAGACACAAGCCACCTTAAATTTTTCCGTCAGGAGAAATTTACATCCAACACACGAGCTATTTGGGATGTTACCTCTTTATCCCCTTCCTTTTTTACACTGCGGCTATATTACCATTCCCACCTAGAAATTATTCCTTTTGTCCTCGTACCTTTCTACCAGCTTGCAAGATGTCATCAGCTATCCTTGTACTCTTCTGATCAACTTCAACTGATTTGTAGCTTACTTCACTACTATCTGTTTCCTGCATTTTCTTGTGCTCTACTTCCCACCACCCCCCCCTTTTTTTTTTTTTAAACAGTTTCTCTCAAAAGCTATGTTAAACGAAGGAACTTTCCCTCCTGCTTGGGAACCTGCAGTTTTTTGTCCACCCATTGATGATTCTTCATCAGTTCCCAATTACTCATCACTTCCTTTTATGCTGTTGGCCTTCTCTGCCACAGGTGATTTAGGATGTAGATGACCAGAAATGGTTGGCAGGATTTAGAAGAATAACAAGAACTGGAGTTTCTGGTCCATCAGGTGCTTTTTCTGCTTACCCCTGGGCAACCACCTTTCCCTGGGCAGGTTTATGCTCTACCTTTTCACCTTCTAATGCACTCCCAACTCACCTATGGCTCTTGGTTACTCCTCTCACTAGATTAACACAGTTATCATCCCTTCCCTGCTGGTGCAAGTGCTATGAAAAGCAGGTGGAACAGGTAGCAACCAGAAAAGCTGGTGGTGGGGCAAACTGGCAGCTGGGTTGAACTTTAACTCACACCTCTCTATTAAACCCAGCAGGGCAAGACCTCAGAGATTCAATCTAGGCTGGGGACATGCATCCAAGTGGCCCACAGGCATATTTGGCACTTTGCAGGAATCTGCCTAATTCACCAGGCAATTGTTTTGATGCTCCCATTCCTTGGCCGTAAGCTGGACCCTATCCTTGACCCTTCCACCTAGCTCCAAGGAACAGTTCTTGCAGCAGGTATGAAGCAAGTTGCCTGTCTTGCGGAGATGACTGGAAAGAAAGAGATAGCCGTGAATGAGATAACAATGCAGCGTGCCCATGGGCAGCGTGACGGTCCAGTTCACAGCACAAGTCACTGAATGCTACGGGATCTTGGAAATGCGTCCAGTTTCACAGCTGCAAAAGCACAGATTTCTGGCTCTGACAAATGGGCAACTCACAGCTACTGTTTCTATTTGCCACGGAGGAATACTACTTCAGTTAGCATAAACTGCAAGTCACGGGCAATCATAAAGGCTTTCAATTCTATCTCAGCCTTGAGCAAGATGGAAATTCACAACCACAAATGTGAAGCGCAGAGGATTTTTCCCAAACTGACTGCAAGTCCAAAGAGCTTTCCCCCATCACTTTTTCTTCATTGTGAATACAGTGAATTTGATTCAAATGCTTTTAAGTGTTCGCAGACTTTTCCCACTCATACACAGACTGAGGGGTGTAGAAAGGCAGACAGAAGAAATCAGCTGTGATCTATAATGAAAGTAGCAAGGAGTGACATTGTGCTTTCATTAGATGGATCCGAATCAAAGCTTGGAAAATGGTACCTAAAAGAATATTTGGGTTTATGTATTTTGACAGGAGGCATATTATGAAACTGCAAGCCAAAATTATATGAAAACACAAGTGAAAAGGAAACCCTAGCATCAAATGTTACAAAGAATTTTTTACATCTATCGGCCAGTCAGCTGTCGGTGTCCCATTCAAATAGGTACAGGTACGCCTCCCTGGTGAAAAAAATCTTCAGCAAATGACATTCCATCAAGCAAGTCAAAAATTATAATCAGAACAAATCAAAAGCGTTTCAATAACCATCATACAGAACAACTGCACTGTTACAACTGCATTATTCAGTACTGCAGGCATACCCTTGGACATCAGATTACTTTTTCTTGAACGTATGAAGGAATATTGCTCAGCATAATTCCTATATTTGCATAGGAATTGTCACCTGCAGCTTTTAACTGAACAGCCACTCAAATATTAGTAAAATGAACCTTTGTGTAATGTCCCACCCGAAATATGATAGGAGTTATCACTAGAGAGTACTGCTAGGCTCGATCCCAAGATTTTTTGAAATATAAACCTGTAACCTTCCCCTGCAAATGCAACAGTACAATTTTCATGACAGCAGACAAAAGCTATACTGAGATAAGTCACAGTATGAATTTGAACTGGAATAGTTAAATGGAGTAATCACAAATGATTTTTTAAATTAGAGCAAAGACCTGTTCAGTTTAAGTCAGTGCAACTAATTTCAATCAGAACACAAGTTAACCAGAATATGTAGCTATACCTGTAAGATAAGCTATCTTGGCATATCGAAAGCATCTACACTAAACAACATGCCCATCACCTCCTGTAATGGTGTACTGATTGCCCAGCACAACGCTGATGGGCACATTTTCCTTCTTACTGAAACTACTTTTATTTAGCTGAATAAGTATTTGACACTAACGCAATGTCTGCATCCCTATTTATAAAGCTACAGATTTTGCATCTGATCTGACTTCGGTTATATCCACTTAATTAAAATATTCCATAAATATAGGCAACAGTAGGAAAAGTCCTATTGGACTGGGTTAAAGTTTATTGTTAGCATCGTTTCTAAGTCTTGAAAATTGAAGGTTCTCACAGGGAACCAGCTGACAATTTGATATATTACCAATTTCAGAGCATGCAGAGACCCAGTATATCTGCATTCATTAATTTAAATATAGCTATGCTTATATGGCATTACTAAGGCATATATTACTTACGTATTCTTTTATAAACTCATAAATTTTGAGCTGAAATACACCAGAATGCTATGAATGCATTTTAATTGACCTGCAAATAGAAAAAACTGTCATCATATAATGCTTCTATATTATCACTAGCAGTCTGAAGGATTATATCCTCTAAAGTCAAATGCAATGATGTTTGGTTTCATATCTTTTTAGATTTGCTCCTTGTTTGGATGGTAAGGTAAAAGAACTATCTAGTTCTTACTAATTTTAACATTTTCTTTTCCTAAATACACAGCTATTTTACTTAAGAAAGGTAAGCAGAAAGGACTGCGATCACTGTCTCTGTATAATCATTAACTCTTATGTAGTCTTCATTTAAAAAAAAAAAAACAAACCCACATTTTTTCTTTTTCCAGTTTTGGATATTAAGTAGTATTTCAAGATTCAACATCTGTGATGTAAATCTCAGATGGTGAACACAAGAAAAATTGTATTGCTAATCATTAAACCTGAATCAATTTTGATGACTTTGAATAAACTCCAGATACTCCAGGCACATGACAAAAAGGAGGAAGGATCTTCATGGCTGCTTTTACACGTAGCACACCGTAACATAAGAAAGAAAACCCCCTCCTACACTGCATATAGAAGCTTTCTTAGTATGCAGGCTTGTTTGTTAGGAAAAAAGTTTGTGTTTTGCAGGCTACAGTCAAAGCTGCTTCTAGGTGTGAAAGTTATCACCATCGTTGTGACAATGAGATGCAGCAACGCCTAAGGCCACACACAGCAGATACAAATGACTTTTTCTTCACTGTTATTGGAGGATTACACTGAGGATGTTTAAATATGAACTTTCTTTCACATAGAAAACATTCTCCGAAAATGAAATCCTTCACCTTGTACTTCAACTTTTGAAAGCTTGCGGATGCAATCTTAAATATTAGCCAAAAGGCAGCTCTAAGAATGGCTGAAAAAAATGCAAAGGTGAATCAAAGCAAAATACAGTAAGCGAGATTATTTCTGTGTATTTCAGAGGGAGTAATTTGAATTTCATAAGAGTTTTCACAAGTCAATACTCAAACAGCTACATATTTAGTACAACCAGGTTCACATTTTGATGCTGGTATTCTTACACACGTGTTCTCACACAGTTTTCTGCAACAGTGTTAACGTAGGGTAGCTAGGTATGGATGAAAGGAATCAACACTTAACTGTTCCTGGGTTTCAAAAAAATTTCCCTATTAAAGGGAACGGACATAGGACGAAGCATTGTTCATAGTGAATACCTGTCAACACACAATCAATTCATGGCCTGCTTTTATACATGTGTAGCTGCACGGCAGGTCTGTATAATGCTACCGAGATATAACGTTGCTCTACAACACAGAGACGAACTCTTTTTTTGATGTATTCCAGTGCGGCTCTAGTGGGATCATTGGAACGATGCCTCACAATTTCATCCGAGAAGAGGGCTTGCAGATTTGTACCTTAAATCAAGGAACTAGCTCATTTACAGGATCTCAAACACATATAAATATGCATGCACTGATGTCTTGTTACTTCACTGCTGTTGTCTTAATTTGCATCTCAAATCTGTCAGTTTGCTTCTAACAATAGTTGTCCTAATTCCCATTAGCAGGCTTTCTGATTCCATCAATCTCCACTGGCCCATGCATGTGTTTTGTGGCATCCCAAGTACCAGATGGATGAACCTCTGAAGGAACTAATGAAGGATCCAGGCCCAAGGGAAGAGAGAGAATATGCAGCTTTACATGGGGCCAATGGACAAAATTGTTTAGAATTTTCATTATCTAGGAATATTAGTGCAAACTGAGGGAACTAAATGCTTTGTAGAACTGAGACTATATTTAAGATTTGTCCTAATGATAAATGATCTTCCTCATTTGAAAACTTTCTTTTTTCTGCCACATAAAAATTATACCCCTTCTCCTCTCCTAGCTGCATATATGGATTTTCCAAATCCAACGGAAAGCAGGAGGTTCAACACAGTAGGCCAGTATCACTGTGAATTATGTTCAGACCAATCCCCAAAAGGGATCAGAAATAGAGACAGTGACAGCTAACAGCATCCTAGCAGAAAAAAAAAAATCCCTCATCAGTTGCTTTTCTAACATTCAGCTGCGTCGAGTGATATCGCTGTGTCAGGAGACCTTATCAGCAACATCCAGTATTTTTCCACTATGCTTTAAGTCAAGGCTTTATCGAATTAATTAGCAAAGTCTCTGAAGGAAAATTATCTACGTAATTCCATGCAGTTTGACGGATTTCTCCTCCTGTGTTTACGTAGAAGATAAAGACAGTGCATTTCTGAGTGAGTTGATGGATACCTGGTACAAAAAGAGAAAGTCACTCACCTACAACCTGGATTATTTCAGCTAATAAGACTCCATCAGTCACATCTTGCTGTAGATCCTTTATCAATCTCTTGTGACCAGATTTTGCTAGATAGTGATTAGCCCAATCCGTATAAATCTGTTAGAAGAAAGATAAACAAACAGAAATTATTAGTTATAAAATCAACCTTAAAAATAAGAGTTCTTTGTTTCTCTCGGTATCCGAGAGGCTGATTTAAGATCACTGCTTTTTTGCTCTTTGAAACAAGTCAACAACATAAAAATTCAAGGCATTGTGCAGACCAAGCATTCAGCTTACTGTACTATGGCTTTTCCTATTCAGGAATCTGACATCAAAGCTCGCAGAAGACGATAGTAAACTCCTGAACATGTTACAGCTTGAATGGATCATCAGGCAGTCAACTAAGTGTTCCATGGCAGTAACAAGCGTGTAGGAGAGATCACAATTTCCACCCAACTATTTTTTTGCCTTTTCCCTTTGACATTCCTTCTCTATATCTGCTATTGAGAAATCTGAATGATTCTTTTCCAAGAACCACTTCTGGTAGATATTAGCCATATAGCAACTTCATTTTGAGGAAACTCCTTTGTTATATTACCCAACAAGCCTTTAAAGGTCTTAAAAATCTACCAATTCTAATAAATTCCATCTCACAGATTAATAGGCCTATAAAATTGATTTTCATCTCTCACACAAACTTCTAACTGTTGGGATTTATTTTAAAACGTATTACCTGAAAACTAGGCAAACAAAGCAGTCAAAATCTCTCTTTAATTTGCATTAAGCACTGCTCACCACATGCTAGCACAACTTATCCAAGAAAACCAGAAAACTTCTAAAATCTTTTCCTGCTAGGTTATCCAAAAGAAGGAAAATCACTTGATTAGGAATTTCTGCTTATGAATTAAATAACGTTTCTTGTTCTTCATACAGGACAAAATTTAAGATGACTTTTTATATAATCTATTTATATTCCAAAGAAATAAGTAAAAACAACTAAATATCAGGATTTTACCTTTTAAATACCCAGAAAAATATGAAGGTTCACCCCTGCTCTCAAGAGTATCTAGCATATTAGAAATACATTCAACCCAATTCAGCGGATCAGTAGAGCAGGAGTAGACTGAACGTGCTTTCTAGTGCACGACCCATGCCAATCCTCCACCGTCCCTATAAACCATCATGTACTGCGTTGGTTTTTTTTGTTTGGTTGGTTTTTTTAAATTAAAGCACTATGCTGGTGACAAATGCCTCACAAAAGTGGGTGAATCACTGACCTGGCGGGAAACATCTGCACCACAGTGGTCAGTCCCCAGAAGCCCAGGGAAAGCTCTCCCTGCGCATTGCCCAGGAACTACTGTTTTCCTTCACACCTACCGACAGAAAGAAAAGAGGACAAGGAGAGGGGCCCTGGCCCTCAGGCCTGTGATCACTGGGCTACGAAGATTCCTGTCCCCCAGCCTTAAGGAAGCAGATGTAAATGATGGCCACTAAAGTCGGATTCTGTCTGCTGGCAAAACACTGTTGAAACAAAACGTGGGCTTAGAGCCATTCCCCCTCCACCACCCTACTCCTGAGCTATGCAACCCCCCCATATCATCTTATATCAACGCAGATCCTTTAAATTACTAATATCACCAAGCATAGCCATGGCTACTAATTTCAGAAGCATCTTCAGCATTGCATTGAAAATGCAAGGTTTATGTCCTTCTCTTTCACGGGAGTCAAAACCCAACTCCCACATCTATAGGTCAAGTATTTGCCACACGGGATGGAGGAACCTGGAAATAATACAAGGATTTAATTTCAGGCTCCTCTTGCACTTGCTGATTCAATATTAATATGATAAAATGAAGAACAGATATTTTGACTAGAGTTATTTTGGTTATAAAGTCTTCGCTTGCAACTTTCTTAAACCTGTAAAACGCTACTGGTAGCAGCAATGAACAAATCACTTGAAATCTGAAACCTATATCCCTATTTTCCATCATTTATCCTCTACTTCCATCTTCAGAGCAGCGGGATGGGCGTTTCCTATGCCAACAGCGTCACGGACTTGAACAGAAAAACACACTGGAACACCTCTGTGAAAAAGCAGAGCTGAAAAACATCTCAATGGAAAACATCTCAGTGAAATAAAGGCTGAGTACACCTGAGTAATTTCCCTAGCTGACCAAAAAAAGAAAAGGGAAAACCCACACACACACTTTGCACAAGCCAGACATTGTGTTCCTTAGCTCCTTTTACAAACATTTTCCGTAACAGGAAGATATTTTTAAAGATCCAACAACTTTAAGGAACTAGGATTGACTTCACCTATTTTTCTGCCACACGGTCCTAGCTTCCTTACCTACAAGTAAAGACACATCAGGAAACAGGCTGAGAACTACTCACTTCACCAGCGCAAGGGTCCACACGCACCCCCTACACCGCGACTGTGATTCAGCTGACACGCAACTTGCCAAACACAATAACCAAGTTTCTTTTAATGGGAGGGCTGTGATGAATGTCCTAGTTTATCACAGAAGAACTTTCAGCAAATATAAGATTACACTTTGATGCATCAGTTCCAGTCTGGCTCGTTTCCATGATGCAGATCATCATGCAATCGAACAAATGCTTGGATCAGCCCTAGAGTTAAGACAAGGCAGAAGAGAGGGCAGGGAGAGCAGACCCCTCCTGGCAGAGCCTGAAATTACAGCATCAGCAAGACCTTGAGAGATAATTAGGATTGATTTTTAAGTCAAATAACAGTGTGAGAACGCTGGGCTGGCATTGCAAAACTGCTATTTCGTAACTGTTTCCTACTGCACTAATTCCTGCTGCACCCAGGAACACCAGCACTTATATTCATACCCTGTAAATAAACAGAACTGCATCAAAGAAATTCCTAACACCCGTAACAAATCCTCCCGGTAAAGGAGACAACTTGAAACCCCCCCAAATACCTGTTGTCTGATTCACTGTCTCCAATAACAGATAAAGAAACTCCCTCTGTTGGCAAATCAGTCTTGTAACTCTGACTTTGTGTGCTGAAGCTGCAAGCAGAGCTTTTATGCTCATTATAAAATAGTCCATTAAATGCATCAATAATGCACACCAGTATGGAGAAAATATCTGTTTCTAGGGTATTTAAGGGTGTGGAATATTATTTCATTCAAACAGTTGATTAGAAAAGCCTTTTGCAGGAAAACAGAGATATAATAAATCTGTGCCTCTCTTAAAAACGTTATTATACCACATTATTTTGCAATACGCATAACGTGCAATTTTTTTTTTTTTTTTAATCTGACTGGGCTATATATTTCCAAGTTCTGGAGCATTCTTATGGCTGTAGTATTACCCAAGCATATCGTAGTAGCTCTTTATGGTCACTGCTCATTTTTATGGCATATATTAAGCTAATTATGGAAACCTTCCAGGATGTTTTCCAAACCTGTTTGTTGCAAGTCTTTGTAATGTGCTACACAAATACGATTCCTAATGTTTCTTTTCCTTTTCCATACAAACAAGTGAAAAAAATGTGTACAATGGTTGCTATTTCTAGACACATGAAAAACGTTTCAAAGCACATAGTGTTTTCAAATGTTCAAAACCAGGCAAATAATTGGGAAAACAATAATAAAAGAACCAGGAAAACACTGCTGAGAAACTTTCCATTCATATACGCCTATCTCTGCACGTGAATTTTGAGTGTTCCTTAGGTATTTTCAGCAAGCAGGTGACAAAGTCGCATGTTTGAATATTCATGTGAAAATAGGCTGAACAGTCACCTAATTACAAAATCATGCGATATGAAATATTTGACCCACTACTACCAAACAGATACTGCCTTATTACATATACCAGCATGGGCTTTTAAAACTTTTCAGTGTCACACAATATGAAAATCACTGGAGGCAGCTTCATTGTTTTAGTTTGCAAAATCAAGCAAACAACATGATTTGGGCATTATCGCCATAAGCAGGTCTTTGTGCCTCAGAGCAGTCAGATTAATGTTTAACTCAGGTCTAAGTTCTGGCTTTTGTTAAAGGTGGACACAGCTGTTTGGTACCTTTTTTTTCCTCTGTAGTCTATGATCTTAGGAATCCAATTATCTGGGAACAAATTAAAAACAAATGTGAAAGATTTTTTTCTCTCCCCATGTCGTCCCCCCCCCCAATCCATCAGGTTTGAATTAAGAGTGTTAGAGGTAAAGACTGATTCCATTAGGTTTGAATTAAGGGCATTACAGGTAAATATTGATTTTGGAAATATTCAGTACACTATGACTCATAGCTAAAACACTATTGCACAAAGTAGTAAGGTTTTGAGCAAAAAAACCCCAAATTCTAAAGCTTTTGAAAGTTGTCTGTAAAGAAAAAGGCCTGAAGCTCAGTAAGTCTTCAAGCGGCAAGAACACTGCATTTTGAAATTCAGTGGGGTTTCTCCCCTCTCCCCTTTCCTTAGCATTGTACCTGCTTGGTTAAAGCACATTTCAGATGTTCAGAAATCTTGCTTTCCAGCTTGGAGGCTTCTGCACTTTCTCGTCACTTTGAGTCTCGAGTAACATTTCTGACCATACTAAGAGACCACATCTATCGCACCTGAGCACACCTCAGACCACCTGCACCATATTTGAATATTGAACCAGCAGAAAATCTGCCTTTGCCAGAACAGGTTGTTTCTTTGAGACCACACAGCTACCTCTAAGCACTTGGGGTGGGCTGGGGAACATACGGACCAGTAAAAAGCAAAAACCCTGAAGCTTCTGTCCACTTAAAAGTAATTCATACAGTCTTTTTAGCCTTGGAAAATTCAACCAAAAAGCCAAATAAACCAGAGCTTGCCTAGCTAGCCGTAACAGTCTGAAGCTGGCATCTCAGACCACAGTATTTCTTTCTACAGATACCATTTTGGAGGCAATAGGCTGATACCTGGGTGCTCAGACGTGCTGAGAGGCAGGTTCTTCTTGATCCGCTGGCAGATAGGGCCAAACACAGCATCTGTAGGACTATATTCCTCTGTTCCCATAGTCAGTCAAACCCAGGAAACAGAGCGTGAATAAAGTCATGAGGGCAATGAATCCAGGAAGACCCTTTGGAGATCATAAAGGAGACCCAGTATATCGATGGGTAGATTAAGGTGCCAAGTATTTTCATGGACTCTAGGGTCTCCTTTAAATGGAATTCAGTCCCAAATGGGAACACAAGAACTACCCCATGGTTTTTGCCTCCCCATTGGTATTCTGAAACACGCTCATTATGAAAAGGAAAGGGTTCACACAAAACTACTTGAAAAGAATTTCCCCCTTCTATGCAAGTAGAAAATATGCCTGAACCTCTCTTCTTGTTAGTCATTTCCACAAAAGAAAAAAAAAAATCTACTTATAATAAATGCCTAAGTACATTTTCAAACCTTTCTTTCCCTCCCTCACCATGTCAGTTCCTAACTAATCAGACTCTGATTGTTTTCTTCCAATAATTATCATGAATCAGGCTCTCATGAATTTGCTAACAGCTGAAGAGTATCTTTTTGACACCATGTAGTGTAATTAGAGCAGAGCAAGGCTTTTTTTGTGATTGAATAGCAGGGTTAGTCACACCGATGAACTCCACCAAAACATCCATGACAACGCAATGCCTATGCTGCTGCTGACCAAACCACACTGCCTACTGAAGTTCACAGGGGAAAAAAAAACCCACAGCCTAAAAATAGACAAAACATACTGAGATGATCCCAGTGGGAATGCCTGCAGTTGTTACAATGCTACGGGGGGAGGAAAGCCCATCAGATACTCACTGCTGCCCAAGGTAATGGGGTTTACACATGCAGAGTCATGAAATCACAATTTTTGACTGGTACCATTAATTGCAGTCTCATGCTGATCCATGCTACACTCCAACACGATGATCTTATTAATAGATATGACACTGCAAAGCCCAGAGGTAAACAGCTAAAGCCAAAGGTTCAGCTGAAAAACTCATTCCTCAGAATCATCTCTGGCTCCAAGGGAGCACACTACGGATAACAGCTATTTTGAAAGTGCACAGAGATTATGGGCCTCACAATAATATGGCTGATATTTTGGTGAGTTAGTGGCAAAAGGCCGACGAAGAAGCACATGGTTAAAAAAAAAAAACAACAAAATCCAGTTTAACAGCATTTGTCACAGACTTTTTTTTCAGAGATTTTTTACAATTTGTGGCCTTACTGGCCCCCACGCACTTCTTAATCCTGTAGGAAGCCCGTATCTGTACATCTGTACCGTGACACAAATCCCACTAAAAGGGCAGTACTGGCTCTTTGAGAACGAGTAAAGCTTTGCCCTGCTATCCAAAAGACTGTTTATTCTTTTTTTTTTCCCCCCCCAATATAAGTTCTTGCAAGAGAAAAAAAGAGACTTAGAAAGCAGGGCACAGAAGAGAATGTGTGGCCACATCTCTGTGTTAAATAAAAGGTTATTAGTGGGATTTGAGGAAAGAGCTCTGCCTGCTCCTTTTCTTTAAGGATACAGCTAGAAGTATGTAGAGAGTAGAATACAAAGCAAAAATACAGTCCTTGGGGATGCCCAGCGATCCCCAGCTCAGAGGGAGAGGCAGACAGAGGGTAGGCAGTGAACGGTTAAACCGGCGTGGAGACATCAGCCTTGGGTAACCTAATCTGCCTCCTCTCCGCTCAGAGATACTGGAAGCACCCTGAACGTGAGGATGGGAGCCTGGGGACTTGTTCACTCCATCCTGCCAGCGCTTTGGCACCAGTACTAGCAAAAAGGGAGGAAACCACCGAGAACTCCAAGTTTGAGGTGACGATGGGCCGGATTGCAGGTGGACTCCTTCTGATAGGCAGGTGAGACAGTAAAATGACCTTCCTGAAAGGAATCCATACATTTGCAATCCCCTAAAAAAAGTTGTCACAATAATTAGCTACTAATTAGCATCTAATATGATGCCAGTAAAATACCATCAATTATCTCAAGTGCTGGAACTTTCCAGTTATCATCAACTATTGGGAATGCAGCTGTAACCAACTGAGGTTTTGGTTCCCACTTCTCTGGGGAAACGGAGGTAACTGCTTTTTTATTAAGTGCAACTAAACTATTTATTCTACTCACATGTGCAAGTGTTTGTTGGAACAGCTTTAAATTATTAGTCAGTTGGTGGGAGGTATTCCGCTGGATATTACATTTTACTGGACACTTACGTACATTAACTACCCTTTGGAAATTAAAAAGAGAAATGGGTAATTTAAACAACCACCACCGGGACTATTTATTTCTCCCTCTTTAAAGCCTTATTCCCGACTGGGGAGAGCTATTCTCATGCATATGACGACTATTCAAAAGCAATGGGCTGACTCACAGCACATACAGCCAAGCACGCGTGTACATTTTAGCGTGCTCCAAGCCCTTCCAGTAATAGAGCCTCAGATCGTCCACACTTCAGGGCGGGCACTGCTGCCTCCGAGTTTGGGTGAAGCAAATATTTGGTGGGTGCTAAACAAGTAATACACTTTAAATTGCCTAGCCAGAACCTTTCTTACTCTTACCCTACTGAATGTTTTACTACATTTAACATAAGAGAAGAAAAGAGGTATTTTCTGGTTTTTCCCACAACTGCACAGTTTCTGAACCCCGCTACTGACAGGCGCTGCCTATACAGGGGGCTAAATATTTCACAGCAAAGCAACGTTTTCCTACACACCAGCTAGAAGGTGAAGCAAGGCCAGCAATTGTGCTGGTATCCGGCACGCTCTGCTCTCAATGCTCCCGTTATACGCGTTCGCCATATACAAATCCCCTTCAAGCTGGAACCACACACTAAGCCAAGCAGGTGGCCGCTCTCTTATTCCCCCTTGCAAAACATTTTAAATCCTGAATAGAAATGAGATTACATTCACACCTGCATCAATTTCTTTGCGTATCCAAAAGTGAAAGAGAGTTTAGTTTGCTGAGCTGATCAGCAAAACCCATTCCAAGTCATGTTTGGCCACGGTGAATCAACTGATTTGATCTCACGCCCACAAAATATAATTGACCTCAGAGAACAAGAGAAGCAAATGTACTATTATTTTTTTTTCAGCGTTTTCTAAGAGGTTCCCTGAAGCGCACACCAAATTACTTTCAAATATCATAATTCTCATACATGAAAGAAACCCATTTACATCTACTATCACACACGAATAGCAACAGAAAAGGGCTTATCTGAAAAGGTGACACATTTCTACTCCGAAGGGAAACCACAGAAAATCTTAAGAAGCTGCAAGCTGCAGAAAAAAGGGAAGAAAAAAAAAAACAAAAACACTTCTGAGGCTGAAGTGAGCTACTGTTCAACAGCACCGCTGCCATTATCAAGGAGCCACGAGCCGCTTACTGTTTTATAGCGGTCACAGGAAAATTTACTTCTCCCACGAGCAGGGACCTGAAAGGTCATACTACTTATTGGCATATTTAACATGAACATATACTGCTCGATTCCAGCTTGCTCTTGCTTCTCAAGGCATCTACAGTTAAACGATGATATATACGCTGGCATGTGAAGCTCGGACAGTTAATTTTAGCTGAAGCCACGCATGCACGGTGCTCAGATTTCCTACACTGTCACATTTTACAACTCCCACTCCTGCAGCTCTTCGCTTACAGCCCCATTGCTCCCTTCTCTTACTACCGTCTCTAACACAGAGTTTCAGTGTTTGACATCAATTTCAAACAGGATCAATAAATTTTTATACACACTCTTAAATAACGAAGCTGTTCGCAGTAAGCATGAAGTTTGGCAGGTCTTTTGTGTTAGACACTGTAGGCATTAAGAGATGATTACTACAAAAAATGTTGGTTTTTTGTTTGTTGTTGTTGTTTTGATTTTTACACAATCAGAAGACTTTCTACCCACTATAGAAACAACCCCCTTCATCTAAATGCTCCCAATATCTGTGGAAATTTATGCTCTGAATGGAAATCCAAAATTTTGCATGCTGCCGCTATACTTGTAACAGGCCAAACAAAAATCCAGTTATATCCTTTTTCAAAATTTGGAGCATTCACAATATTGATCAGATGTCTGAAGGTTGCATCTATCACAAATGCAAGCTAAAAAGTACAAGGCTGAATTAGACCTCAAGTAGGCACCTGCACAACCTGGCTATTTTCCTGGGCAAGGCCTGGTACAGACAGCAATACCTGCCTGTCCTCTGGCAGGCCAACACCACACGCAAGTCACCCCAAAGCCCACGGTCTGACCACATCGCTGGCATTCCTTAAAAATACAGAGAATTGGCCCTTGTAAGCTCCTTTGCTCGGATTTTTTTATATTAAAAAAATAACGTCGCCAATATTGAACAAGGTGAGAAGTGATGACTGCTCCACCTCCCCTCTTGCCAAGTTGAAGGATAGATGCCTGACATTTTAACTGTTTATTTTTCAAAGGCACACTTCTATCAGGAAAAAAAAAAAAAAATCTATATGGGTCTTTTAACTGCTCCATGAAAAGTAAATAACCCGGTAGCCACCCTGTCTCCACATCAGCTCTCCCCTCCAGCAAAGCCCAGGCACCGCCAGCAGAGGTGTGTGTTTGGTTTGGGGAGGTGGGGGACCAACAGGGCTTTGACAAAGTTTGAAGAGAACATAATGTACCAGGGCTATTGAAGAGATAAAGTAGCTGCTTCACCTACACCGCACTAGGTGCTGTGCCTCTGATGAGCCCGGGAACGCTCGACTGCGCTACGAGCAGCAGCTCTGCTAATGCAAAGGCAGGGACCGCGCTGAGCGTGAGAAGGGGGAGGTTTGCAGGTGTTCCCCTCCAAAACCCTGACCCTTCAGGAAGGAAGAGAGATCTAACTTCAGGCTGCTACAGTCTTAAATACAGTGTTCTGCTTTAAGCATCCAATGCTGCAATACTCAATGTGGTCAGTTCCCAAAACCCAACCTAATTTTGGCACGCTTGGCCTGTGACAGCAAGTCAGTCTTCTGAACTTTTCTAATTAAGACAGACTCTTCTCTATTTGGGAAAGGTCTAACAGCCTGTTCCAAACAGATGGTACAATTTCATTGGTATTTTTCACCTGGGGTCACAAATCTGTATGGCTTCAGTATCATCTCCTCTGGGCAGCCAGCCATGGCCACAGGCAGGATCAAAACAGACAAACTATCACTGCAGGACTGGACTTTCAGAAAGAAAGGGTAAGGAAAATACAGATAACAATCTGAAGAGGGCTGGAAACGAAACCTGACTTGCCATGTAGCATCTTAAGCACAATCTCATTGCTCTATCCCATTTTTTCTTGATTGCTTAGAGGATTAATTCACCAAAACAACGTTCACAGTTGTGAAGCAACTCCAAATGAAAGTAAAATTGGCCTCAAAGGCACATGCCTCTAAACCATTTCAACTCCTAGCGATGTGTGAAGATGGAAGTTATCTGATCCAAATAGCGAGGCCAGAAACATTACAAAGGCTTTTCTTAATTTTTAACAAAAGCAATTTGCTGTGGGGATTAGGGAATTACAGAAATTGGCCTTTGTATCGCCTGGGAGACCAAATCCTAGCCCTTTGTTATCCAAGAAGGACAAGACAGTATTTGCTTTTGGGTCTGCTTAGTGCTTGATTGAAAAAATTGAGTCTTTAAAACCAGGGGCTGGGTAGGTTCAGTCCATACCAACACTCTGAAGTCACCAGCAAACTATCCTCTGCTCCCGTGAACGGGATGGCTAATGCCACTCAAAAAAAACACTGAATCATCCGCACTGCCTTGCTCACTCTGTAAAACGTAATTTAGTTCCGTGTCCTAGATTTTTCACAAGAGGCAATGTTTCTGAAGTTGCCAAAAGCTGGTGAGAGGTAGTGCTCTCTAACACTTGGAAGGACGTAAAGCAAGATGTAAACAAGACATGGATGAAAAATCAGCGCAACTGAGTTATGAAGGCCAACAACCTATTCATCGCTCTATCTGCCAAGCAAGATGAATGCAAAATCTAGAGACAGGAGGAACAAAAAAAAGGAGAAAAACAAGACCCAAACTTGAGGAAGCACTTAACCACACACTTGCTTCAAGCATGTACTCAAATCTCAATTACTTAGCCCACATTTAACTCTTCTGAACAGGAATGCTGTACTGAAGTTGGTCATTACAGAATTACATATGAATTCCACTATTCCTGAAGATTATTGATGGTAAGAGTAAGAACGAGAAGGGGGCAATCATCTTTCTGAAAAGTTTTTTGTATATTTTACGCATTCTTCTATTTCTAATGCTCCTCCTGCTCTTGGGCACTGTCAGAAGTGGGACAGTTGGCTAGACAAATCTTAGGTGTGACCTACTTTTGAAAGACCTATTTTTATTTTAAGCTGCATTTTTAAGACAGTGAAAAATACTTTCTGACAGCTGAGCATTAATTTACGTGGCAAAGACTCGATCCCAAAGACGCACAAAAAGACTAAGAATCTCAGAAGGGTTCAGCATCCCAACTAGAGCCAGACTATCACAAGAGCTCAACTTCCACGTAGCCATCAAAATAAACAGACAAAGTTTCAGACACTTTAAAAAAAAAAAAAAAACAAACAAACTAAAAAAGCTCTAGATTTCCAGCATTTTAAAATCAGATCTTCACTTTTTGACGAGGGACAGGGAAAAAGGAATACGTATGTGTATATATTTGCATTTACAGACAGATGGGGACACACAGCCCACACAGGTGTCTGCCCTAAATATTTTGCTAATGAGATCTTGAGATAAAATTCTGTCATTTGAAAATACTAATAGCCATTTATCCATAGGTGGCAGCATTTCTGGTTTTGTTATGTCATTTACTGTATCGCTACACATCCTAGAAATCAGGCTACAGCAAAAAGCTTTCTGCATACCCAGGGATCCCCAGGGTTTTGTCATATTTTACAGAAAAGAATAAGGTGGTCTTCATAAATTGTTCCTTCTAAGTGGTTACCGAATCATCCAAGTTGGTTGCTTTTTTTTCCCCCAAACCAAACAAAAAATAAAGTGCTGAATTAATTTCCACAAACATAACAAACCTAATGTAATCATCTTGCAGTTGGCCATCTGTTTCACAGACACGAAGCTAACCGAATCTTCTACTGACTGATAACTTTCTAAATTAAATTGCCTGTGCTGACCCTGCTTTCAGCTTACTTCCTCATTTAGAGAGTTTGAAGTGTTTTCTATCTGATGATCTATATGCCAATTATAGAGTTAGAAGACAACTGGTAAGGGTTAAAGCCGCACATTTGGCACCAGATCAAACTCAAACGTGCAGGGAAGGGCAGCGTCCCCGTCTATCGTGCAGACTAAGGGAATATAGGACACAGAAGTACTAAAGTACAGTATAGTGAAAACTCCTTAGTTGCCCTTTCTCCACCATAGTCCATGTCACGAAAACAGAGACTTTTTCAGTCAAATGTATTTGTATATTTATGAAGAATTTAAGAAATACCCCTCCTAATGGGAAACAGCTAGCCTCTGCAAGTAATCAGAGTTTACAGCTATATAAAAGGATAAGTATTTTTATCCCTAAAGGCCATTTACAGAGATGCTGGCCCAGACCCCAGTTACCAATTCACTATCTTTGGGGTGAAGAATGATCCTCTGCACAATATAAGAGGAAAATTCTGCTTCTTCGTTCCCTGCTGACCTTATGCATTTACTGGGGATAGAGGGAGACGGGGGGGATACGTTCATCAAAGAGCACAGCCAGCGTGGGCGCTGCTGGAGGCAGGATGCTGGACTCAGCGGACCATCAGCCTGATCTGCGATGGCAAATCCTATGCTCCTAATTAGAGAGGTTCACAAAGTGACACCAGCCTATGCCTTCACTGATCTGGCAATTAAAATCAATGCTGTAGGGTTTTACTAAAATTTCTGATATTGAACCTCTGACATAGCCTTCTACAAAAGGAAAAGAAAAATAATCCGGTAAAGTAAAATTTATAGCAGGCTACTGATTAATAATTTAAAAGAATATTTTATGGCTGATCATGAAATGAAAGTACAGGCACAATTCCCACAAGCATAGGAGGTTCAGGCATCTCCTCTCGAGAGCTTCCTTGTGTAGCTAGCGGCCACTTAAAGGCCTTCTGCACCTTCCTGAAAAAATCATTCAAGGAAAGAACCTAATTTTTGCACTGCTTCTGAAGCTTTATTCAGAAATATATGTAGAAAAGCCCTTTAATAGTACTGTCATGAGGCAGATCAATTGTAGATTTCATCTATTTTCAGCACAAAGGATTTTAACATAAAGATATTCAATGGGAATCGCTGAGTCTTCAACAGCATGACCTACCAGGCTAAGACTTTATTACTTTAGTTCCTTATGATCTCCGTTGATACATACCTTTTTCAATTGTGGATGGTTGAACTATTTCTATTCTTATTAATACTCTTAAAAATTATATGGCAGCAAGGCGCTTGATCAAAAGACCTGCAAGCTCTGGAACATTCAGGAAGCACAACGCGAGGACAGCAGACCATGCTCGCGGGGGCCTCCATCACTCAAACTCCTGTGTAATTTTATGCACACCTACACAATCCCTTTCTCAGTTTGAGATCCTGCATTTAGTTTCCCACGTTAAATCCTATCCCGCTTCTGCCTGAACACCTACAAAAGTGTTACTCCAGCAAACTTAGGTTCTTAAAATTAGCTGACTGACAGGTTTAACAAGGAAAAAAATAATATGGAATTTACAGGGAATAAACCCCTGTAACTAATCCATCATGGTCATTTTACGGGGGTCCATGGATGTTAAATGTTTGACTTTTTTTTTTTTTTTACTTTAAAAACTATGAAAACTCTTAGTTTTCCTTCAGACAAGAACATTCACTGTGATCCATGCTATAGACGTGGTCAAATGTTCACACAGGAGGTAGCTGAACGCACGTCTATATATGAGACTGAGTAACATCAGATAAGAACATTGGCTTAGCTGCAGATAAAATCAGAGCAATTTACTGGTAACCATTCGGGAGGACAGAGCCTACTGGCATAGAAACAAGGCTTATGGACATCAGCAAAATCAGCTATTCTTTTTTGCCTGGAGCAAGGGTTGGAGGAATGTGGAACAAAGAGCACGCTGCTAGTTTAAACTAACAAAAAAACAAAAAAAAAAAAAAAGAAGAAAGAAGAAAAGAAAAGGCTGTATGCATACATATATCCTAAAATCTTAATTCAGAAATTAACCAATAATAGGAGGAAGGGGGAAGAAAAAAAAAAAAAAAAAAAAAGAGAGCTATCAGGACTGGTTGTCTATTTTCCTGCTCAAACACGACTAATATTTATAGCATTACTTTCCCCAGTTCTTTGTCAACTACAGTTCAATCTGCATAATCTTAAAGCTTTAGAAATAGCCCCCCCCCCCCCAAAAAAAAAAAAGAAACAGTTGCAATAGCTGTTATAGCACAATGTTGAGATTTTAGGTTACAGGCCATTTTTTTTCAAAAGGCAGGCTAAGAGCACTGTCTAAAACTTGGAATTGTAGCAAATTAATTAAACCACAGGCGGATGGTTGAGTTGTGAATGAAATCTAAATTACTATTAAAACAACCTAAAAGAAAAAGGCAGGTCGTTTTTTTTGTTTGGTTTGTTTGTTTGTTTTTAAAAACAGCGGCAACTCCACTGCAGAACTCCCTAGTGCTATGATTTTTTCAGTGTTGTTTTTAACACCTTTGGCAACACTTTTGTTCCAAGTTGGTTTTGTGCAATCTCTTGATCACTAGGATGCTATGGATTATCCATTTTTGTCTCTGCAAATAACTTCCCAGGTATCTCCTGCAGGTTTTCTCCTGAGCCATCACTGTTGGATTCTTGAAGAGCAAGACTGCTTGGCATTAGATTTTTCACCCGTGATTGTATTTACCACTTTAACACGTACAGCAGCCTCAGCAAAATGACAAATACATTTCAAAGAATATAAGCTGGTGCCACCCTGTGAGAATCAGAAGGATACGTTCACCTAACCGATAGCGTGTGGTTGTGGGCCAGACCTGTTGCAGCTCAGATGCAGGCATAATTTTAAGGACCTCGTCGAGGTGAGTGACATTTATAGGCATGCATTAAAGGAGGGCACGCTTGTCCCTATCACAGCAATTCTGACACAAAGGCCAATAAAGAAAAAAAATCCCACTGAACTATATAAGAGCTGACAAAGGCAGCAGCTGCTCTGCTCCATGGGGCAAATTTATATTTAGAATAGGAGTTGGGAAAAACGGACCCTTACAGAAATTAGTTTCAGTTCGTCCGCTCTGGCCCTACGCTATGTAGGAGATCCAAAGATTCTAGAAAAAACTGTAAGTAAATCAGAGCACAATCGCATTTTTAAAATGTGAGAAGCAGCTAAATTCAACAGCATTCTCGCTGATTTCTTTTATATTATGCCCTGAAAAATGGGCCAAACTTTTTTTTTTCCTAAAGGTACATGATAAGGAATCTTCAAGCTTCAGACCATGAGGTCATCATGAAGTGACCATGGCCATGGAAAAAAAAAAAAAAAAAAAAAAGAAAAATCAGATTTCATTAAGAAACTAATTCAAAACACATCAACATAAAGTCATAGAATTACCAAGGTTGGAAAGGACCTCTGACATCATCGAGTCCAACCGTTAGCTTAACCACCTCGTCCACCTCTAAACCGTGTCCCTAAGCACCACATCCACACGCTTTTTGAACACTTCCAGGGTCTGTGATTGCACCACTTCCCTGGGCAGCCTGTTCCAATGCCGTACCACTCTCTCCGGGAAGAAATTTTTCCTAATATCTAATCTAAATGTCCCTGGCACAGCTCGAGCCCATTTCCTCTTGTCCTATCGCTTGTTACTTAGGAGAAGAGACCAGCTTTAGCAGTAATTCCATTTAAGATATAAAGCAGCAAACCAATATAGGTTTTATGTACAGTGCTCCCAAAATTTCATGAAACCACCAACCTTCGAATTTAGTGCCGTAACACTGGGAGCAGCTGATGTGCAACTTCACGCTCACTAGATGTTCTAGTACTCTGGTGAAACTGTCTTCTTCTACAGGTTGACTAGGAAAATTAGCCTCTGTCATTCTGATTTAGAAGGTACACTAAATAGCTCATTTGCAGTGATGATGACCATGCCAGACACTGCCCCCAGAGGACTATTTTTTCTGCACTTTAAAAAAAATACGTTCCTATTTAAGTCCATAGACAAATTCAGACTAGGCGTGCAGATGTAGTTCTGAAGAGCATGCAGCACCAGCAGAAACTAACATTTCCCCACGGACACTGTAAAAAATACTGATAAGTGGGTACAGCAGTGCCTACAAAAGAAACATCTCTTCACTACGGTGACACAGGCACTGCTCAGAAGTTCCTGGAAGTTTTGAAGGGCAGGTACATGTTTTGGCACACAGCGTTAAGTCCTCAAACCTCATTTTATTAGTGCATAAGGCAAAAATTTACTACTGTTACAACACAGTTGACCTAAGAAATAATTATTGAATATGAACTATCTTAGGCAATAACTGGTAAGAATCGGGATTACTTTAAAATCAAGCAATATTGAGATCATAGCCAGAAAATTAAAAAAAACAAAGAGTGTACATGGTATAAAACATGGCATGGAATAATGCTGATGCTTGGTACCCTAAATCAGACTTAACCCGTCTCCATCAACTCATTAGCTAGTAATGCCAAGCCACAGTCTGACGGAGAAGTTGTTAGCACTTGCCTGCTGTATAAGGGGCAAGGTCTGTGCAGTTTTATAGGCTGACATTTGTCCAGTGTTTTGCAAACCAATGCTGCAGAAAATAAGCTCTTATCAATACAATTCTGAATGAAGCATTTAGGTACGATGTAACTGCATTTAGCACATCTGTTTCTGTATTTCTACATTATAATTTTCCTTTTTTAGTATAACTAGTAGTAAATAGTATATTAAAATATTCTGTCAATCTATGCGAGTTAGTCTTCGTAGTGTTTTTAACACTCACGTCTCTCTAGTCTGATCCTTTACGCTTTATAAACTACGATGTGACAACGCTCGGGTAAGGGATAAGGATAAGGGAGGGCTTTGCAAATGCTTCAGGGACACCTGCTTCATGCTGCTGACATTCTACTTTTCCAACTCTTTGCAGATGCCTATCTCAAAAAGCAAATAACCCAAAGATCAGATTAGCGGACTGATATTTCCATGGGCGCAGCTAAGACTGACAGACCTCATAAAAGTACTTACTAGCCCTGGGCCCAGCCGCAACCCCCACAGAAGGATTAAACACAATTAGCATCCGTTGTGTCTAACCAGTAAAGCAGATGTCTAACAAACTAATAAACCTATAACTTTTACATGGGGTTAAAAAGAACCCTCTCCTTTCCAATATTTAGCAAATGATCGATGGGTCCCCAAATGTGTTGGATATTGCTTTATGCTGTCTCGAGACTCCCTTATTCTCTAATCAGTCAATTCATCAGCAATCACTTGTCAGCAAAAAAACACAACAAAAAAGCTTGTTGAGCAAATGTCAGAGAACATTAAATTAACCAGTCCAAGATCAGCAATGAACAGCTGACACCAAATTGAACCCAACACATGGCCCCGTTCACATTATTGTTAGGCACATGTAAACAATCCCCCAATCACTCTACCTTCAAAATTACATTAAAGGATCTTTATTCTATAACACAAAAAAATTTGCTTCAGAATGGATATTAAGCCTAATATTAAGTAGCATCATAAAAAATAAGCTATTGCATTTATGTAGTTTGGATTCAAGGTACCGTTTTACCTCCGAGTACAAACTACGTTTATTAAGCGTTTTCTCTTTAGCTCAAAGTGACCCCGAATATATTTCTGTATACTTCTATTTGCATACAAAATGTATAATCTTACAGGAAGGCCTCCTAAGCACCCACTCAAGTCTGTATTAAATCTCCCGCCTGCTTCGTAGAGTCAGGTTGGTTCCCTCGATGAGGAAACAAGTTATGTATACAGTGGTAGTCTTATACCCTCATTAATTCCAGTCTTCAAAATAGATTATTCATATACACGTCTAAGAAACAGCAATTGAAGGTACCATCTTAAATAGATCTTCTAATGTTGAAGTGGCCATCGTTCCTCATCCGACGAGCTACAGCTCAAAATCACGAAATGGCCGAGAGCCACAACACCCACAACATATACCTTGGAGAGCCCAAGGGAGGATGTGATCTCAGGTGCAAGAGAACAACAACTCTCCTGAGGTCCCACCACTCTCGTGAAAATTAGCTGGGCTTAGCAGTACAGGTGGGTCCCAAAATGACCTAATGATTTCAGGCTTAAAAGCATCTTTAAGCTTGCTTCTCCCAAAACAAAGATTTCTGATTGTCCCTTCAACACCTTGTCCCTTCAGCCTTGCCGTGGACCTCAGTGGAAACAGGATTGGGTCCAGCAACTGATGACTCCAGAGCAGAAAAATCGAGTACCACACAACATAAATACCTTAAAGAAGGCAAGAAGCCTGATGGCTTTCTCTCCTGGCAGCAAAGGCCAGCCAGTGCTGTAGCTGTTAATCAGTTAATGACAGGTTATCTGGGGACAAAGAGAAACAGTTGCATGTTGATGTGGGGGCAGGGTACCTAATTACATAGATTCATTCTCCCTCAACAAAGGAAAAAGCCAACCAGGCAATATTTTCAATATTTTAAAAATAGGTTGTTGAAATGACAGGAAAAGAACCATATCTGCGCAAGACTAAGGTGCCCAGAATGGCAGGTGTATTTTTGCTTCTTATTCCTTGAAAATAAAGTTTTCAGCCCTGAGTAAATCTCTTTACTTCTCTATATGCCTGTCACCTTCCCACCCCTTTTCTGTCTTATTTAGATAATACTTCTTAGACATATCCATACTACAGGCCTGGAGGATGAGCTGCCACTTCATGTTTCAGTCGCACCTCATACAACACAGCTGTGATCTCAGTAAATCAATCTAGGCAATCTCAAGATTTAAGTAATGTTTTCCAAAAGGCCAAAATTTGCCTCCTAAATCCATACTTAGTTATGAAAAGAAAGTGTTTTTACAGAAGGCCAGAATAGAGTAATTCCCCAGACATCTCATCCTTAGAAATCCTGGTATCTGGTATTGTGGATCCTCTCCTCATGTAAATTTTCCACTAGACTGTCTTAAACCAAAAATCAAACAACAAGTATTTCTACCTTCTAAATTCTAAAACACATATCACAGAGCTCAGGAGAACAAGGTAGCACCTGCACGGTTCTGGAAGCCTCTGCCAAAACCCAGCCAGAATTCAGGTAATTCTTTGAAAATGCTGATCTTTTCATATACCTTGTATTGAATCCAGTGGTACTCTAATTCTGAGCCCAGATTATTTACGTGCATTTTGGTCATTAAAAAAAAAAAGACTTTTAAAGGTTGGGTTTTTTTTTTAAAAAAAAAAAGGAAATAGCCTTTAAAGAGTTTGGCAAATCTCTGAACAGCTGCCATGTGAAGCACAGAGCAGAAAACCAAGTTGCTTCATAATGCCCAACTATTTCACAGGTGACTGCCGAACACATTACAACGTAGGCATGATGGTGTAAGACGCTGGAACAATGATACGCACCCAGCTAATTGAAACCGGATCCTCAGGAGTGCTCTTGAAGTTCTCTAGTCCTTCCTTTAAAAAGATACTGATAAAAAAAAGATACACAACTGCTTCTTAGTTCAGAAGCCTCTTTGAAGTACAATGCCCTTCCGCACCAAAATCCTCTTCCCTCCTTCACTTTCACAGTAATGACCCTGAAGAAACAGCCAACAAAAGTTACATAGGGGTCATTTTCCTTGGACAACAAGATTAGGATCATTATAATAAAATCTAGTAACTGCCCAGATAATCTGTAAGGAATTTATGTTTGTCAAATAAAACTGTGCACATTTCAAAATGAAAAAGCAGACCCACTGTGACAGTAAATAAGCTTATGGAAAGGGAACGGTGAATATTTGAAGTAAGACTTTTCAGACAGGCAGCACAGGAAACATCTCAGCAGTCACAGCCTCACCATAATGACCCTAATCATGAACTATCTGCTAATAAAAAATGCAAGTATTGGCTGGCAGAGAGACTGAATGCTTATTCACGTGTAACTATTTCATGAAAATTAAGACTTATTCAAGGCCTTGTACAATGCCCTGGTAAGACTTCACCTGAAAAGTCTTGTACAGTTCTTGTCACCTGTGTTCATGGAGGAGGAAGGACCAGAAAGGATACAGAAAAGGACTTGGGAAATTAAGAAACTGTCTTGCGAAAGAAGACTAAGAATTTGGTTTATTTAAGATGTTCTTTGCCTAGGAACATTGGGGAAGAGGAGCAGAACAGCTACCAGACATGCTGGCAACCCCCCCCCCCCCCCCCCAAATGCATATGAACAGGCTATGTGTATGTCCAAGCAGGTGAGGCTGGAGGAAAATTTTGGGGCAGCCTTCCACAAAGAATAAGAGAATGCAAGCCAATGAGTTTTAAGATTTTATATCCATGGACATGGTGATATCGTTACATTAATCAGTACATTGTAACAGTGAAGTCTGACGTTGATAAAAAAAAAATCCCTCTACCTCACACGCTATTAAATACCCACCATCTGCATCCATTCCTCTGTGCCCTACAATAAAGAAGAGTTAGCACAAGTAAAAGAAATAATAAGGTTGTTAGAACAGTGTATATAATTTTTAATCTTCCCTTAATGTCCTGTGAGGGACAGAAGTAAATAAACTAAAATCAAGTTGCACTCCCAAAAGGCATCCTGTACCAGAACAGAAATGGTTTTTCAAGGATAGCCTACCTCAAATCCCTTTCCAGTCTCCATTTACTGCCATAATCACAGCACAGAATTAAAGAAGGCTCAAATCTCTACACCTGAATTCTAAATTAAGGCAGACAAACAGATTAATCCGGAGTATTTCAGAAAGCCTAAAACAGGCAACGTATAACACCTACATGCATTTTTAGATTTGTACTTCTGACGTTCCTTCTATAAGAAGTGTATTTTTTTAATGATATCTGCACTGAAATATGACACACAGCTTGTAATAAAACAGTTATAATATGCTGTTTATTTACATTGAGATATAAACAATTGAATACACACATTAAAGCATTTAGACGTTACTAAAATTGTTTTCTAGTCTCTTTGATTTCTGTAATGACATCAACTCCTTACTTAAAACAAAGAACTCTGCTTAATACAATTTTAGATTTTAACATTTATACAATATTTAAATCTCTATATATTGTATAGAACACACACACACACTGTGCTTGGTTCACCCTGGCCAGCAGCTAAGCACATAGGTTGCTATGAAGAAAGTTAACTCCGTCCCAGCCAGTCCCAGTATGCACACATATTCCAGTTACCAAATCCAGAGCTCCTGGAGTTAAACAGGAACACAGCCTGGAAAGTACCTGTATTGAGCAATTTAACTAACTATATGATACAACAGCTGTCATAAATTGATCAAAGTCTCTCCTAAAAGGTATGTTGAAGTTTACCTGCCCGCTTTGATTAGAAACACTCTGCTGGATTTTGATGTCTTCACAGAGAAGACTCATATGCCCACATTATCCTTGTTTTCCTGGTTATGAGTGTCAAGGAAACAGCTTTTTCTTTCTCTTGGTCAACCCAACAGCCCTTGTTTCCTTTCAACTGATCTTTCATAAATGATACCACAGCTGCATGTAATATTCTGTACAAGGTTTCTCCTGCCTCCTGGTCGTTTCACTGCATTCATACTTCCTCATCTCCACTGAAAGTACCTTTCCCGAGATCTCCTCGGAACAAATCTGCTTTTTTGACAGCCTTATGACACTGCAGTTCACAGCTGTGTTGTCCTCTCCTGACTGGTCCTCCTCAGGAAAAAGATGTGCGCATCCTTTTAACACACTGCATGCTCACAGGCTTCTGCATCAAAAGAACATTTCCTTAACTGTGATTAAATAGAAGGGTGGGAAACGTATGATTATATGCAATAGCACCTTTCATAAATATCCTAACCTATGAAACACAGAATTGTACTTTGCTAGTTATTTTAATCTTTGTAGGGTGCCAGCAACTAAGCCTTCGATCTAGACATCTAACAACTGGCTGAGGTTCCAAACTTTTCAGCTTGGAAAAGCTCTGTAATAGGCTGTGATCCGATTCCAACATCAAGTCAATTATCAGCTGCAAGATAATGCTATGACCAATTCAGATGAACTGCTTATAGGTCACCAATATAGATACAAAAAGCTTAGGGAACTGCAGCGATTCTTTCCCGTACTTAAGGAGAAGTATAGCTAAGTCAGCTAGCAAAAACAGGTCTATCAAACCCTAACTTTTCAAACCTCTTATCATCCCAGTCAATTCTTCTGTTGCAGTTTTTAAGTTAAGCACTTGAAATTCTCTTCCAGAATGAAGTGTTACTTCCAAATAAGTATGTTTCTTTGCTGTATGCTACACAGTAGTCCAGAAGGCACATTGAGATAAGAGCATTAATGGGGAATGTTTAATAGACGGGGAAGCCATGTGTAAACCAGGACAGAAATTTTATACATAGTGATAAATCTTTTAACACTCTCTTCACAGGAAAATTCTGAATTAACTCCCAATTTTACAAGAACAGCTTTTTTTTTTTATAAGAACATTTTTTAAAAATCCTGTGGTTTACCCAACTTATAGCCCATTAACTTCTGCAAAACTCAGGTACTGGTCTAGTTGGCACCATTCACCTCCTGGGACGCATTTGGAGTAGTGCTGAGCTACACTGCATGAGCAGGAGGCATCATTCCTTCTTACCTAGCCCATACGGAGCAGCGTTTTCCACCAGGCACAGGAGTCTGGGCTGAAGACACGGCCCAACTCCTTCCCGCACCTGCTGACGCTCAGCTCAGCAGGAGCAAGCATCCCGCTCCCTGCGGCTCCGGGTCTTTTACGGTGCAAGGGCAAGGATGGGAAAACCTCCCTCTCCCTCAGCCCTCATGCCTCAGCAAGTGGAAATAGTCCTTGCATCATTATCTTTGTAATAAGGATGAGATCCTGCCTGGATGTACGCTAAGGCACATCCACACCAAGAGTCTGTTGGCTGCTATGAAAATGGGAATCCGGTCCTATTCATAAGTTACAGGTGTCTATAGATAAAGCACTTATGCAAAGACATGCACATTTCTTTCTCTCATGTTCTTCAACATGTTAAAATCTAAACAGAAAAGAACTATGGGGAGAGAAAAACCAAACAGAATTCTATCTGCTTAATAGTAAGTACCATTCAAGTTTTATAAACTGAAAATGGAAAGAAGAGGTCAACAGGGAAAGCTGGCAGCCTTCTGTTCAGTTTTGTCCAGCTGTTTTCTCTCCACAAGCCTAATTCCAACCAAGAAAAGACAAAAACTACTCCTTTCCTAAAAAAAAAAAAAAGTTACAAATAAACTACGTTAAATAAAATCCTCACAAGCTGAAATGTTTGTGCATCTGAAAACTCTTTTTGAAACACTGTTGTTTATGGTACATGTCACAATAAAATGCTAGCTCCTGCTGACACTAATATGGCTCTTCAATTGAGTTTATTTTATTCCATCTAAAGAAACAAAACTTTTAATATGGGCTTATCCTGGGGTCATTTGTTATTCCAGGTCAAACCCAGAATATTTCTTCTTGAGAAGACATACGTACCATTTTCATTCATTAGTTGCTTGCAGGCTCAAAAAAACCCCAACCCCAAACACAAAAAAAAACCCAAACCCTGAAAAGGTTATCTGCTGCCAGTTATATCCAGATAGGTTAGTTATTGTGTTTCTACTGATATAACAGTAGGCAAAATCTTGTAAAAGGCTGGAACATTCTCAGATTTCACAGTTGTACACATGTGCTACAAGGCTGGGGGCTGCTCAAAACCAGGACAGTTTAAACCTTGCATAAAGAAAAAGGATCCCATACTTCTTACAATAACCTTCAATCATCACAGAACCAATATGTTACCCCTTGCAAATTCCCAGAGCCATACAACAGTGAGTGGGAAAGATCCTTGTTTTGATTACAATAAAAAAAAAAAAAAAAAAAAAAAAGGTGTTTGCATAAGGTGTGGAGCTGACTCACAACAGTGAAACAAAAAAAAAAAAACCAGGAAGGTTTTACATTATATGTTCAAATTTTGTTCTGCTAGTCACAAATGTAAACCAGAAAGAAAATCAGAATTAAACATTTGTGCAATACCTTAGAAAGCAGAAACAGTTTATTCAGGAAATAAAGGTAGCTTGGTTACTGTCTGGCTGCTCCTCTGGATGTCCAGGAATAACATCAATATGCTGCAGAAAGACTGGCAAGAAGCCTGTCGTGGTTTCCCAGGAAATATATCCAGCAATAAAAACAACCTTGTATTTTGCAGGTAATTCAAGATAACAAACAGGTTTGTACAAACATTTTGTCAGGGTTTTTCCCACCCTCCCGAACAGATGATTAACATAAAACCTAAGATTTTCAAAGTTTTCCAGAGCAAGTCTGGAATGTTTCAGGAACTAGATGCCAGTTCTCACTACGTTACAAGCGATGCAAGCAAGTGAAGACAACTGCTAGGAGGAGAGGGAGCCACGTTTGTTCAGCCCTTGAAACACAAGGGGCTACGGTGGGAGCCTCTGGTCCCTGTCTTCAGACATCTAGGGAGGGTGGTTGAAGACAGTTGCAGAGCAAGAGACAAGCAAGCACTGCTGGTTGAATTGAGAGTAATTCTCGATAGATTTAGGGAAAAAATTCTCCCAGTGGAAGCAGTGAAACACTAGGACAGAAGCCATGAGTTTTTGGAGCTTGGCAAAATCAACTGGCCCATAGCAACCTGATGTTTCTTTGAAGCGATGTCTACTTTGAGCAAGGGGTTGGCCTAGATCACTTCCAGAGGTCCCTTCAAACCTAAATTTTTTTGTCATTCCATTTATAAAACTCGCTGGATAGCTGAAGTTACACATAAGGACTCTGTAGGGATCAGACAGTCATCTCCAGATCTTGAAGGTTACACTTCCTTAACAAAAACACAATTTACCTTCTATGTCTGTCTTTCAGAAGATGTCATCAACTTGGTTCCCAAGCTAATTTAAGACATAAAATGTTTGTCTGAAACAAATTGTTTCCAAATATTTAAAATTATTTTCTTAAGTGTTAAAGAGTGGCATGGTAAGTACCTAACAGAAAAGCAGTGAAGCGGTGGAAAGTCTAACACAAGCATCAACAACCAAATGACCAACTCTCAAGACAAGCACACTAAACGAACGGCATCACTCTAGAATAAGAAGAGCTCATATAGATGCTGCAGTACTGTTTTGTATTATGCAAACCAAGCCCCCCCAAAATAAAAACGGTCAAAGGCTTATGGCAGTAGCTCAAAGGACTCTTGCAGAAGTCACCCATACCCTCTTCATTCTCTGTTTTTTATGCTGCTGTATTTCGACTCTATTTCTTCACCCAAAGAAGTAGCAAGCCCAATTTTTCAATAACCTATTCAGAGTTAGACCTGTAGTAGACTTGCTAATCCTCTACAACTGTATTCCCAAGTAGTTTATGGTAAGTCCCCTTGGCTGCAAGTAATGAAGATGCACCTTAAACATCAAAATCCCCCTGACATATTTTTCATAAAAGGAAAGCAAACACACAAATAAAATGGGTGCTAAATGGACTGTATAGCAGTATGTGATAGAAATTAGGCTACCATCCCCCAAAATTATTCAAGGGCAATATTCTGGAGGAGGAACTACCAACACAGAGTTGCATGCAAAGTTAGACACCTATTTTTGCATCACACTCCAACAGCAAAATCACAATTTTTACAAACTTAACTGAGTAAGTCTTGCAGGATCTGACATTTGGGGACTCTGTGACAACAGCAGGCAAAGGGATTTATCCCTGGCCACCTAAAAAGCCTGAAATTACAATTTAGAAAAAACCCTAAGCTTCCACACTCAATCCTACGCTTTCAACCACAAAGTGATTCTTGCTGTCACTACCCAAAACTCTCAACTCTATATATGTGGTTATTTTTGGTATACTAGCCATAATCAGCTCACCCTAAGCAAATGCTGACAAGCATTTTCTCTTTCTTTCTTCCACAGAAACTTCACTGGACCAAAGGGAGAAAAGGAGGGAGAGAAAGCACTGGGGAGAAGAGGGAGGGAATCGGTAGGGCATGGTGCTCTGTAGGCATCCTTTGGGCCCTTTAAGTCCTCAGCGGCTCCACCGATAACACCAACACCCTCCATCTCCCACTCCAACCCAGCGCAATGTTGATTCAGTTCCCGCCCTCCGCTGTTGCAAAAGCCCTGCTGCCCGCTCCTGAATGTTGACAGAGCCCGTGCCCACCTTTCCATAGCAAGGTAAGGAGACGTGACGTCGCTCACAGGGATCCAGTGGAAATTATTTTAAGACTCTGTGAACTGTTGGTGAAGTTCTTTAAAATACTTTGAAAAGTTATGCCAAAGAAACAGGGACAACTGTAAGAAATTGTGTATTCAATAAATTTACATCACATAAAACTTCACGGCCAGAGAAAGAACAGAAAAGTACAGCTTCACTGATTGTTATAAAAGACAAATTTTCATTTGCAGCTATGTATCACAACAAACAGCTGCACATGTCTCATTCCACCTTATTTCCTGCAAGATATGCAGTTATTTATTTTACGTTTTATTTATTTTAAATTTTTTATTCTGGTATCAAGTTCCTCTTTTTAGCTGTTGCCAGTTAAAAACTTCTTTTTTATATTTTCAGGTACCTAAGACATTTTGATTGGGCATCATCTGGTCTATTTACTCTGATATTTACTTAACTGAGGATTCTTTTTTTTTAATTATTATGATAAAGCTGGCTTTCTTTGATCCACTTTATCGTTACAGACCAGCCAAGGCCTATGGAAGAGCTCTGTACAAAGCTCAGCTCATCCAAGCGCCTTAGGCAGAGCTTTGCCAGGCCCCCCAAGATTGAGAAGCACCCACAGCCCCAGCACCCCGCAAACCCCCACCAGGCAGGAGGCAGCCCCACAAGAGCAATCTCTGCAATTCCCTAATTACAAGGGGCAATAAACGTCCACCAGTTTACAGGGAGAGGGAGTCGGGAGTAAGGCACGGGGTGAAGGTTTTTATACTTTCCTCCTCCTGCCAAAGGAGCTGGTAAATCCAGCACTTTTCTAACAGTCTGAGCATTACTTGGTTTGATTTTGTTATGCCTTGAATGCTAGCAGCTATTTCATTTCTCAGCTCACATCTGCTTTTCTCTGCTCCGCTCTTACAGGTGTTTATTCTGTTTGGGAAGTCCCTTCACCGGGTGGTTTACAAGCCAATGTATATGCAAAGACTTTTTAATACACCTGTGTACATAGTTCTTTCTGCTTCCTAAAGAGATCTTTGCATATGAAAGGTGAGGGAGGGCTCACTTTAACCTCCTTTTCCAAAATACTTGGCTTCAGCTGGAACCAGGCTTGGGCAACCCCCACGCTAAGCCACACATTCTCACTGCCAGCTCACAAATCCATTATTCCAGTGGCTACTCATGCATGAAATATCCAAATCTATCTGATCCCACGTGAAGAGCTGCTTTTCTATCTACAAGAGAATACTCCTTAAATAACATGTGTTTATCACCTCATTCCTCGCAAGGAAAGGATGTAAGAACAGAGATTGTTAAATTACCGGACGCACTATAAATTTCTGTGATCACAGAGCCTGATACGAAGAGGTGCTGGGTACCTTTGACTCCCACATGGATTTCAGCAGAGTTTTCACATATAAAAGCTAAAGGATTAGACCTGTAACAAATCCTTGGTTTTGATTATAAATTTCTCAGGAAAAGAAATCTTTCATATAAAAACTGCATAGAAATGTAATTTTCTTTGTTTAAATAATCTGCCAGAGAGACAGAGAAAATAAATTTAAACCTATCTCAGCCAGTCACTGCCTCGATATTCTTTACATCAAATAGCTTTAAAAAAAAAAAAAAAAAAAAAAAAAGCTGTTCATAGGAAGTCTCTCTAAGTTTTGACCAGAGTTTAAATCTTGGCATGGAGAGTAATTCAAACAGACAGGCAGATACATGGGTTTCCTGATCTCATTTATGCTGGAGGAATGAAGCAGCCACACACTTTCTACTTACAGGGAACAGTGGGGTTTTTTATTTTCCTGGGAAGGAAAAAAAAGGGGGGGGGATTTAAAACCAAACTGTTGAGCAAACAAAACCCCAAAATACTCCCAGGTGACAAAATTATTCTAGCAAGACTGAAAGAGAGAAGGCTGTTTCTGAGAAGAAAAAGTGAAAGAGACAATAAATGAAGGAAGGTAAGGGGAGAGCCATACGCATAATCCACGTTTCTATTCTTACTTTTAAATGAGCTTAACTACAGAGATGAAACAACACGCAAAACAACCCAAAGCAGTCCAAAAGATGAACTAATGAGTAACAGATTCGGCTGCGACTCTATTGCAAAACAGCATTCCACTCGGAGAGAACGGCGTTGCAGCATCAGCCCTGCCAGCCCACCTATTTCGCTATTTATTAGGGGTTTTTTACCTCATTCAGGCAAAAGCCCCCGTTTCCTAAGGAGAAACGTGCAGGGAAAATAAAGTGCCGTGCAAATGCCTTTTTCTATCGATCAGCCCGCCCAGGCTTTGTGAGGTTTTGTTCCGAAATCCTTACCAGCTTCATGGTGGTGTTGTTCTGCTCCCAGCGCCACAGCATCACGCTCATGGTCCCCGCCGGGCACCTGCCGGAGCGGCGGCCGCCTCCCCATCCCCATCCCTACCCCCGCCCGCTCATCCCCGGGCTGCCCTCCTCCTCCTCCTCCTCCGAGCCACGCCGCCCATGGGGAGAGCAAAGCCGGGAAGGGTACGGCGGGATCGCCCTCCGCGTCCCAAGCCCGACGGCTCCGGGAGGGCAGGAGCTGGAGGCAGCGGGCGGGCTCCCCTCCCACGGCAGCCGCCGGCTCTCGGAGCAGGATCGCCTTTAACCCCTGCGAGGAGCGGGGGGCGGCTCCGCTCCGGCGGGGCAAGCAAGGGAACGGGGAGGTTTGGGAAAAAAAAGGAGAATAGGGACATAACCAGGCAGCGAAGGCGAGAGGGAATACTTTGCAAAGAAATATTGGAAAATAGAAGCGAATGGAGTGCCAAGCGAGCCGTGGTTCAGGAAGATGCTTAGGGGTGCCGGCCACGTTTCAGAGCAACACGGTAAATTACAGGGGGTTTCGCCCGAGTTTGACAACCTGATGCTGTGAAGAGCTCAACTACTAAAGCTGGCTTGTTTTATCAGCATCAGGCTGCTTCCACTTAGGCTTTCATTTATACTGAAGTCTGCTGGGTGGGAAAGGACTAGACTTGCCCTTAGTAAAAGGGAGAGGGGAAACCAGAGAAAAATATACTGCCTCAAAAATGATTCAACACGTGGAACACCACAGATCAGCTTCAGGAACATAAACTTTGCATTTCAAAAGATTAGTCATGTTTAGAATATCCAGAATGGCTGTACTTCATGGCAATAAATATCAGTTTGCCACATTGTCTGTATTTAAGATATAGCTATTAAAGATCTACGTAAATGCCAGACTGTTCCACAGCTGCTCTCTCATATCCTTCCGAATTCTCTCATCTGTTCCCCTGAAGCACCTTGCCCTGTGTAGCAGTCCAGACAAGATACTCAACTGTAGGAAGATTCATGTCTGGTCTTGCCTGAGGTCCTATGAAACCACCAGTGGGAAAGGAGCCCCACGCCACGCACGTGGCTGTTGCTCCTCACCCTTCTGCTCTGGAGAAGGCGTGATACCTGAGGGGGTGCTTTCTTTGGTGGCTTTGGTTTTGCCAGGCCAGAAATGAATGACAGGGAACTATGGAAAAAAGAACCTGTGTTTGAAGCAATTCCCCAGGCCACCCTTCTCCCACTTTCTCTCCAAATATAAATTGTGAGTCACATAAAGATAACTTTGCTGGCTGCAGGAGGGGAGGCAAGAAATGACCGCAGGCCCAGCCCACGGCTAACGGACCAAGAGCCCACGAGCAGCTCCTGTCAGCTTGCCATCGTTTTCTAAGTGTTAACCTCTTTAATAGTCCTGTAAAAAGATGCAATCCTTATCCAAAAGCTCTTTCTGCCACCGAAGCACTGGAGGTTTCAGCCTTAGACTGGCTGCTGCTTAGCTGAAGCGCTTGAGCCTCTTTTTCAGGATGCGGTTTACGCCTGCAAAACTTGAATCCATGATGCTGTACTTGTAAAAGCCCTTCTTAGGGCCCACAGCTGGCTTCAGGGGCCAAAAGGAGTAAATATAACAAATTTGTTCTCACAGTACAGCTAAGACGTTAAAAAAAAAAAAAAGTACCCAAACCGATCACTTTCTTAGCTTAAAATTTCCCTATTGTATGATGTTACTGGCTAGGGTGTTTCATATACCCATTCAGCATGTTGCTGAAGAAATACTACAATAAATAAGTAAATAAACATCTGAAAGCCTCCATATACACATTTCCACAAGAAAAAAATGCATGCATCTCCTTACTGAAGTCTTTTCCCTAACAGTAATGCTTCTATGACTTGGATTTCATTCCTTAAGTTTGTAATTGTTATCCTATTGTAATTTTGTTTAAGTGATAAGGAAGAAGGAATAATTATTGAAACAAACAATAATAATTTTCCTTCACTGTAAAAATAATTCCCTTACCAATTTTGATAGCTATGCATAGAGAAAGAGCTGCATGTTGAAAGCATTTAAAGACTTTATACATACAGGTTACATTTGAACCATAGAAATAAAATTTGAATCCCTTCCTGAGAATAAAGAGCCCTTGTTCTTTCAGTTCAGGCCAACGTGGACCAAAGCCCTAGCACAGCCAAATCTTCCCAGTCAGCCCTCTACATAAGCAAGTACCCTGCTGAAAGGTCATTCCTACAACATTCAAAAGAGGAGAAGGTCATAGCCCATTTGAGGGCTTGAACATAAGATGTATGGTCTTGAGGAGGGTCACAGGCAGGCACAATAACCTGCTGACAGACCCATGAATGAATGAATGAATGCATGGACTCAGAGGGAGAAGCCTGGCTGAGACGCCAAAAGGATTTTGTAAGAGCATCTTACCAGCACCTCAGAGGAGCTGCCAGCGCCTGTAGTGCACGCTCCTCGCTGAGCTTAAATTTGTCCCTTCCCTGCTGCTGACACAGTGGAAACACACGGCCTTCCCATCGATGTGCTGGCATCTGGCTCAGTATCATGAGTCAAAGATTGTGCTCTGCTTCCAAAAAACACACCAACTTCAGACAAAAAAACAAGGGAGCTGAGACACAAGGAGCTTTACACTTGCAGGATTACGGCCCATACAAAGGGCCAAGGCAACCCACAGCACAAATCAGGGCAGCCTCAAACATCTCCTAAGCCTCTTTAAAGGTTGTTGATGATCTGCTCTGCCAGCTTGAGCAGCCAAATGTTTTCATTCAACCCTCAGCCTGGCACTGAAGCCAGGAATTGCGAGAAGCAAAGGAGAGGTCTCAGAAAATGGCAGGTTCTTGTCTACCATCACAGGGGAAAACTCCGTCTTTGGGACCTTTTCATACCGCTTTCATGCCTAGGGAACAGGGTAGAGCCAACCCTGCCCCTCAAAGAGGGGCCCAGCTACAAACAGGCAGATTAAAAGACCAGATATGGATGGCAGGACATAGGCTTTAATTACTTTTCAGCCAACCAGTCTCGTTTCTTTGAATACAGTTTGCCGTCTGTTTTTATGTTAACTGAAGTGCGGCTCAGATTTGGAGCATTTTCTCATTTTATCCCTTACGGGCCAAGCGAGCGTGCTGAACGTGGACAGAGACGCTCGCACGTAATCAGTCTGAAATATTAATGAAGCAAAGCTCCTGAGGTTAAAGTGCAAGTTCTGTGCCTCCGAATCACTTTTTAAATTAATTAATATCCTTAATTAAAGTCTGTGTTCCTTTTAGAAGCTTTTATTTAATGGATTTTCCTAAGCCAGCCTCCATTTGGGACGAAGATCCCCAGAGTTCTGATAGGGTTGCCAGGTGTAACCGGAATTTATTTCTTCCATTAAAAAGCAAGACTTTGGAGCCGCCTTTCATCCTCCTATCTCTCTTTTAGGTTCCCTTGACAGAGTGAAAGAGATAAGATTGGGATTGAAGTTGGTAAAATCCGTGCGTGACCTCTTGCCCCCTGGCAGCATCGCGGCAGGAGTTCTGCCCTGATTGCCGCGGCCCGGCTTTGCTGACAGAGCTGGGAGATGCCTTTCACATACAATGCCCAATTTCAAAAGAGAACAAGGACGGGATATTTGCTTGTATTTGAATTCTTTAACCATAAAGCATTAGAGCTCTCTAGAAAGTTTTATTATGAACTTTGATAACATGTACATGATGACATGGAGACGATATTAAGTTGAACCTTCAGAAAAGGACGTTATTTACAGCTCTAATGGGCATCTAAACATCCCTATTAAAGTGCTAAACAACACGCTTGTTATTCACTAGCGAGTCTTCAATGACAGAGAAACATGTGTGTCCCCAGCATACCCCGCACTCTAATGAGACATCATTCCAGTTCCCAACACTTTCCAAATAAAGTTGTTGGAAAAACAGGAGGAAACAGGTGTTGGAGACATTATGAATGAACTCAGTGCATACAGTCATTGTCTGAGCAACATTTACTATAAAGCAAGCTTGGGGAAATCCGTTCACTAATAATCCATTGTTTGCCTATGAAAAATATGTGTGCTAGCAGCTTGCTCCACAATCATTAAACAAAGTCACACTCTTGTACTTGCCCATTACTTTTGCTTTTTAATCACTTAACACTTTGTTATGGTTTTTATTTGGAAGAGGGAGCATATTATTAGAAAAATTTTACTACAGCTCTTCAATGCACTTTGGTCAAAAATACTGAACTTTTCTATTCACTGAAAGGTGGATTTTTATTTATTTTTACTAAATGCCAATAACCACTTAGGTTTTCCTTTCATGCTTTAGAGAAATGGAAATATCTACAAAATTAAAATACTGGTTAAAAATCTTGAGGTTGTCAATAACAGTATTTTGCTATGCATGATGTGGAAGAGGAGACTAGCTCACAGAATCATATGCCAAACAGTAATTTTCATTCAAAAAAAGCTCTCAAAATGGTGTTGAACAGCAGCCTCCGAATTAAACATTTTCTAAAACAGCAGATAAGATACCTTGTATGGAGTAGTGTTAGGGGACCCAACGAAGGAGCTACCCAAATGGTTAATCTTGATTTTCAGCAGTTGTTGGGAGGTTCTGGAGAACAGAGAGACAGCTCGTGCTGGGTACCAGAGTTCAAAGAGCAAGAATGAGATGGCCTTGATAGTCACAGGCCCATCAGCCTCCCACCAGTCCCAGACAGAAGTACAAAATGGGGGATAGAAACTCAATTAATCAACAGCTGAAGCAGATATTATTACTGGCAAACGAGCATCCCTCTCTGGAAGACGTGTCTTGTTAAACCAGTATTTTCTGCTGAGTTTACAGAAGCTTACAAAAGCAATAACGCAGATGTGATTCTGCAAGGAGGCTCTTGTCTTCTTGTCTCCTGACACGTTGAAAACCATAATAATAATACATCAACCTGGCATACGTCAGCTAGACTGAAAATGAGCTAACTGGTTTAAAAAATACATGATAAATAAGAAAATAAGCAGCTTGACTGTGTTTCACAGGAATCATTTCAGGCCTACTTTTCTGAGCAAGCCCTAGAAGGGGGCATGAAACAGGTAGGACATTTGCAGGCAGCACATCAGTAATGGGAGAAGTAAATGATAAAGAAGGATAAGATCAAAGTTAAAGAAGCTCACGTATCCCGACTAGAGCCATGAAAAGGTGTTCCAATACAGCAAATATAACCTTGCAACAACGAGAAACCAAAAACGTCACAGAGCAAAGGACTCTCCATGAATTCAGTAAATCCGAAAGACTTGGGGATCTGGAAAGAGCACCATTGACACGATGCTGGGGTTTGTGCCCTGGTTATAGGGGTAACACAATTCTTGTACATAAGCGCAGGTGGTTATCAAGTAAGAATAAGCTTTATCACCTGCTGTTTTTAATGCTGGTTTGTGTGCAACAGTTCAACAGGTTTATTAACCTTTGGAGAGGCTTTAGAGAAGAGCCACAAGAATGACTTATGGACTGGAAAATGCATATCACAGGACAAGATTCAAAAAGCTCCATTTCATTTGTCAGAGAAGAGTAAGGGCAAATATGAGATCATAACATGAACTAATTAAAAAATGAAAGTAATTCAGGAGAAGTCATGTGGGCTGTTTTATGGAGGAAGTCAGAGTGAATTATCACATTTATTGTCGTCTTACTTTATCATCAAAGGCTATTTCTAAATTCCCCATGGAAGTGTATCAGTTAGCTACAGATCTGTTCCTGCCAACCTTTACACATATTTGTAGCTCACCGGTTTCAGAAAGACTCAAGGTGTAAGCAAAAACAGCATTATAGCAATAAGTTTTACTGCCCAAAGAAACCACTGACCTCATGATCAGTTAAGACCGAAATAGCTTCTGAGAAGGAACACACAATGCAATAACCTACCTTGCAGCCCCATCTCCGATATGAGAATGCTCCCGTGTAAATTTTAAGCCTCTTGAGGAATAGAAGGCTTATAAAGAAAGAACTGCTACCGCTGTAACTCTTGCAGAGAAGGGAAACCGGACAAAAGGACACACTCCTTTAACAAAACAGACCCCCCACACCCCCAAAGAAAAATATTTTAAAAATTAGGCATCACCAATTTAGTTAGCTTTTGATGTCTGCTTGATAATTCTACACTATTAGGGCCAGATCACTAAATGTTTTTAACACACTGTGGCCTCTCTTCCTCCCTCCCATGCACATGCCAATACGAGTTAAAGCAGCATAAATGCTGCCAGAATCTATACTATTACCTAGCTCCTGCCAGCAACCCAATGTAACATCCAGCAGCCTTCACGGATTACAAGGAACATAAAAGCAGTGGAAAGCTTCTTGTGCTCCATCCCAAGTTCCAGCCTGATTTTACTCAACAGCTCACCAGTGCACCAAGAAATAGGTGGGTTTTGTGTTTTGGTTTTTTTTAATATTAATTTCTTGATTCAGTGCACAATGTGATGGAAAAAGCTGCTAAATAAAGTAACAAAAATAACAGTACGCTGCATAACCACTGGTTAAGCAATGCTGACATTATTAACTAGGCTGCCCGGTGATGGAGAGCCGTAAATTCCCACTGCGATCCGAGGGGGCCGAGTGCCACAGCCACCACAAATGAGTCAGTGGCTGAAAGGAGCCTCTTCCAACCATCCCTGCCTCACGGCCCTGGCTCTCCACATTCCCCTCTTCTGCTCACTACCCAAGAGCACAAGTGAAGACTTTGTTTACAAGAGCATTTGTCTGCTCATACGCATTTCCAGACAAGATATTTTGTTCACAGAATACACTTTCTGCCTGCAATATCACTCACGCAATTAAATCTCAGTGAGCATCCAGCGGGGCCCAGCCCCTGAGCTGGGGAGATAAGTAAGCAATTCAGTTTTACCCACTGTGGTCAGGAATATGAGAGCAAAGGAGAAAACCTCTTACTCGAGCACTAATATCACCAAACACGTTATGCTGTTCTACAAATGTTAACAAATCCCCAAGGCCACTCGCTATTCATCCTTTACGGGTTATTCCCTTTAATCAAGGCAGGTATGTGTTTCCTCACTACAGCCAAAGGACAAAAAAAAAAAAAATATCTGAGAAATGAAAAAGGGTAGCTTTCTTGCTAGCTATTGCCATAACACAAAACTGCTAGAGAAGCCAAGCAACTGAAAAATAACATCATTAGAAACCGATGTCATAATGGTCTGAAGAGGACAATAATCCAGGGATCAAGCTTTGCCAAGGAAACCTTCTACAGATCCTACTCTGAAAATCTCTTAGGGAAGCGTTATCTTCAGATTATGACTTTCTGAATGCCATCCCAGCTCACGCTCCCAGCTCTGTGACCAGATATGCCCTGTACCCAGTTTCCCAACGTGTAAAAGCACAGAATAATTGCTGAGTTTTAGAGATTTAGTGAGGTTTCAACAATTGAAGGAATAGGATGCTGAGGAATGGTATCGACAGGCAGCTCCTCCCAAAGACATTTTTCTACAGGCGATACAAGGCACCAAAGATGTTTTGATCTCATAATTTCCATGTCTTTTCATGAGCCATATACACCATACATACAGCCCTATTCCACTGGCCAAAAGAAAGAGGCCAAGGAGCTCTCCTCCTCCTTTGGCAACTCTCTGTGGTCACCTCCAAAGGCCAGAGGCCTGGCTATAAAAGGTTGAGTTACTTACACAGGATTAAAAAACTTTGAATATTTTATGGGGCCACTTGAGCCAAAAGAGACACAGAACTAAAACTCATCGGTGAAACTGTGTTTATGAAACAAGATGGAAAGACTAACTATCATCTAAAAAAGATGAGCGGGAAATCAGAGTACTAGTGAAGCGCAGCGTTAAGCTTTTTGCCATTTCACAAATGCAATGATATCTCTACTTTCCTTCTCAGATCAGTGAGGGCAGAGGAAAAGAAGATATTCTTGGAGATACTGATAGCATTTGTGAAGAGAACCTCGTCCAGCTGCATAGACAGAGCTACCATCTGCTTTATGCACAGTCACATCCATAATAGATCACTCTATATACAATCAAAAGCTGTACATACCATGAAGTGCTACAGTGCACAGAAAGTCATTTAGTGACTAAGTGCTTTCTTCAATCCAGCTTTTTTTCCCCAGCAGGTGACACTCAATAAAACTTGCATAAAAGCATCCCCTTTTAAAGTCTAAAAACTACTGGTAAACATTTCTGTAGGAAAAAAAACCATAATAATGATATCAAAGAAAAATAGATTGACTTACTATATTTGAGACTAATTCTTGATTCAGGTTATTTTAATTAAAATACAACCAGAAAAGGGTTATTTGCTCTGTTTCTGCTGAGTTTTTGCCAAGTGCCCTTAACATCAACAATAATTTAAAATTAACTAAGCAATCCTGCTCAAGCAGATGCACAACAGTGTGAAAAAGCGTTTAAATTACAGTCTGTAGATAAAACTGCTCAGTACTAACAAAGGATCCCTCACCAAAACTTCTGAAATCTGTTCCATGAAAGAACGCACACTAAGATTTAATTAAAAAATAGCTGTTACTCCAAGCCTTGATTAGCTACCTGGAACACCGATAATAACTGGCATCCATCAGTTCCTCTTGCCAAAATCTTGCCCTTTATACTCTCCATTAACTTCAGTAAAGCAGTTGCTAACTCAAGAGCACAAAATTCTGTGAACAAAATGGCCTACATGATAAATTTGAGCAGAAATTTATATTCTGAATTTTGTATGCATACATATATAGGAATATATATATATAGTGACTTGTACTAACTAAAAGGCTGCATTTAGAGTTGAATCCATAGAGTAGGTTTGCCTGTAAATGTTGTAGTCAATTTGCTATTGATGGAGGTGCCATAATCGCAGTCTTCCCAACTGATTTGATTTCAAAGAAGTACTCCTGGTGTCCACAGAAGTTTCTGGGTGGGGCTGCATTCCTCACGCTTCAGTTTCCATCACTGGCTTCTGAACCTGCATCTTCAACACTGAACAAGTAAGTACAATACCCAGGCTTGTTCCAAGCTTGTTGACGATGGCATGGAACAACGTTAATGGATGAATAGGGCCATCCCATTCATTTTTAGTTATTTCTTAGAACATTATCTTTGAAAGCTTTCAGTGTTGCCCTGCTTTCCTCATTGCACAGCTCGGCACGGGCAGCCTTGGACAGGTCCCCTTGCCTCCCCTGCTCAGCCAAGAGATGGGGCAGAGCTACTGCTAGCCCCGCAAAATTGCCCTCTGTTCACCCCCTTCGCCAGCCTCTAAGGCACAGATGACATCTTCAGGGATGCATCATCTCCGTTTCAGTCATTAGTCATAATCAGTCCCCTGAAGATAATAATTTGGAGATATAAGCACAGCCTATGAAAAGCAGTCTATATTTTCATGAAAACTACTTCTTCCTACTCTGGAAGAGTGCTGGTCAAGGACCAAGATTGCCAAGGACAGCAGAGTTGGGGCAGATCTCATCTCTTACCCAAAATGTCAAGTCACATGATGAGGGAAAGCTCACATGGTGCAGGCTTGTAACTAGAGAAAGGCACATTCCCAGCTGCTGCGCAACAACGTTTGGTTTTGAAAGCCCACACATCATAAATAACTGGACACGTGGAAACAGAGGAAAAACTCTGGTCCTGTGCTACGGATGCTTAAATTGGCAATAAGAATGCTACAGACCTCCTCTCTCTCCTCAATAAATTCATACTTTGTTCAGTAGCCCAACCAAAAAGCATTTTTAAAAGTTCCCATAAGCTCTGTACCTTCAGTGAACCTTTTTACCTGTGCTAAGAAATTAAACCACAGTAAGAAACTGAGAAACACTTGGGTTTTTTTAATACAGAGAATACTGTTGTGAAAAACACAATTATTGATACCATCATGCATAGCGGGAATGATTTCTTCTTCCCCTGCATACCCAGAGTATTCAGAGTTGGATGCACCGATTCTTTCTCTTTACACAGAGAAATACGAGTCGTTCATGTCATGGTGGTCTGGCAGGCTGCAGTCAGAAGAGCGCTAATTTGACATTACAAAACAAAGATACAAGGAATTAAATAATTAGAGCCTTAATGACAGAGCACAATGCATGTCTCCTTTGATAATCTCTTGAACTCTAAAGATAAAAGCGGTGTTGAAACCTGCATACAAGATGTGCAGTAACTGAAAGTTTCAAAGTGTAGTAAAACACATTACAGTTCCAGAGTATTTCAACATCTTATAAGATTAGCCTGTTAAAGCAAAAGCTTCTCTCTTGAGTTGTCTGGGCTACTTCTGCTCTTTCATGTCTCCCTTCCAGCTACTTTTCTCTCACCTCTTTCTGCCAGCCTTCCCTCGGCTCACTGCGTTTCTGGGTAGCTGTACTACTGCTCATGCAGAGGGGCAGTTTGATAATACCAGAAGCAACAAGGAATTAGCACTTACCACATGTTTTTCCCTACTCCTCAAGTTCATTTTTTGAGATTTTTTTTTTTTTAATATGTCATAGATTAGGTCCAATGACTGGAAAACAAATTTTGCTTATCAATTTCCGCACTTCTCTTTTTTTGAGAATATTTCAAATTCATCCTTGCCACTTGCTTTCACCTTCTGTCTCAATTTTCATCCTGCATACATACTGCCATATCCTCAATCTTGTCAATTAAGAAAACATCTAGATAGCTGCAAGCTCAAGGGAGTTTGCAGGGGACTACAAATCAACTAAAGACATTACTTAGCTGCTCTATCTCTGTAAGCCAAATTGCATACACGCAAGGAATGGTATGGAGGACAAAAGCAGAAATGCTAATGGCAAAGAAAGAAATGAAGAGGATGATATTTATCATGAAAGAGTGCTCTAGGCTATATCAAATAGAAATGCAAATTCTGCTTCATGATGCTGGATACATACATCCAAATCTCAACATATTCCTACTACTTTAAAAGGGGGAGATTTCTCTAAAGGGTAAACAAATGATGGGCTGCCTAGGTAGGGGTCCTGGAAAACAACTTTTATCTAAGCAAAGCTTTTCTAGCCACTGAAGTTGATGCTGAATTAATGCATCTAGTATTCTAAAGGGATTATCACTTGCTTGAAAATAAACACAAAAATTCTACTGTAAAAGTCAATCAACTTGGTTTATGTTTTTGGTGGATTATTAACATAGCACAAAGCTAGGAATATAGGTTTTAAATATAAGCTTATTTTCCCACCTATTATCATCATTAAGGATTACTCCCACAGCTTACTGGCATTGTTATTTTTCTGTATCTCAGAATATGACAAAGTGAATAAATACAAAGAATCTACAGCACGCCCCCATTGTAAATAACCAAAGCATTTTGCCGAGTTCACCTTATATTGCAGTCGTGAACAGAGCACATCCTGACCCCATGAATGTCAAAAGGACTTTTATCACTGTTTTCAGCCTACTTCAAATCACTCTAAAAAGAGCTGGTCTATATTGACATGACGGTGGCAAAGAAAGTGCTAATTACTTTAATCTGCTCCCCACATTGGCCAAATCTAGACTATGATTTGCAGCCTAGCCCGATTTGAACAAAGTAATTAGCATTTACTAAGATAACTTATTTATCAACACCAAACTGACATGCCTCTCCAAGAACGTAACATCAGCAGTTTGTCTGGGGTTCACTTAATAGGTTTTTAGTTATAAAGTCACATTAGAATACAAGGCAGTTGTTCCCCCCCTCCCAATTGCACCATTTCACATTACTTGCATGTCTAATTGGCTATATACCTTAGTACCAAAATTATTACTTGTCTGTTCTGAATGTACCTTAAGACGATGATTAAAAAAAAAAAAAAGAAAAAATCCAATTAAGATATATTGGATCTGACTCTTCTTTGCCTTGAAGTTTGACCATATAACTTAGCATTTGACCTTCATATTCAACTTGTATAACTAGCAATGACATAAGCTGCGAGGCAGAAAAGAATCAGATGTTTTTACTACATGAAATTAAACATTTCTTATTTTTATTAAACATTCTTTCACTGATGTTAGACCACGGCCTAAGGAGGAGATTCTAATACTACATTTAAGCTATTTAATGGAATAAAAAATAGCATCAAACTATGCTTTGAATATCCTAAAATGTGCTAGTTGTGACCACAATGCTAATTTTTAAAGTCAGATAAATAATAAACCTTAGGCTCATTCCCTGGTAAGCCTCGTGTGCTATAGAGGTATTTATTGTGAGAGGAAGCAAGAAACAGATCTTGGGGTTTACACTGAGCAAACGTATCTATCCAAAATACACTGTATTATGCCAGTGAAAGACTTGGCAAAACAAGGGCAGTGGCCACAGATAAAAACACCACGTTGGACCTAATTTCTGTAGTGATCTCTGCCTCAGTGAGAGGATGTTTCTCCGACTTGGTGGTTTTTCCTAAAATTTTTTCCCAAAATTTTTCATCCAGCAAAGCTTTGTTTTCCATACAATGTGAATCTTTCACCTTCCCAAAAGACTAAGCAGAGATACGTATAAACTCTATGTAGAAATCATGAGATGAGCTCAGGTTCCCCACGTCTCAAGCCTGCTTCTCCTGTCAGGCACTCTTGACTAGACAGCTACACGGATGAAATTGTATGCAAGGAACCCAGTAAGCAGAACACAAATCATGGAATGAAATTCGTTCCTGCAAAGACAAAAATCTAACATCTCGGCATCAGTGTTTTTTATTTCCAACCGAAGGGGGCTTCACATGATTGATGAATTAACTTTTAATAGGCTAGTTCCCTGTTCTGATATTGAAAATAAATAAAAAGCTTTAGCTCCCAAATTGAAGGCAACACATAGCTTTTTGGAGGGGTCTCAACATTATCTTAGTGCTCCAATTTTTTTTCTGTTGACACCACACCTGAGAACTTTGAGGGATCTCAGCACAATTGTCTAAATGAAAATAACCCAAATGAATCCTGACTGCTTAACAGCGATATAACTGAAATCAGTTGTCTGAGTCTGACGCTATTAAGACAGGGTTTACATCGATTTTAGTGGTGCCACTCATCATTTACTCAATGTTGCTGATAAAAATATACCTTCATAAAGCACTCGGACACATTCCTCTTCTCTGCTACACTTCTTGTCAATAAACCCATTATAGTGATGGTACAGCACCAGGCCACTAATGAGGTATAAAACAGACTAATTATTTGTTTGGTTAACTTTTTAAACTCCCTTAGCCCTTCATAAAGTCCAAGTCAGCATTTACATTTTGTACCTCTCTCTTTGAAAATGTCACCTGCAGAAACAAAACAAAGCAAATATTTCACCCAGTCCTGTGGGGTACGTCCTGAATTGTACATTCCTCATTCCAGTAAAAATATGACTGCAGCAGTTGGCACTGAAAGCTACCTTTATTACCAGAAGGACTGGAAACATATTTTCCTTTCAGGTTTACTTCAGAGGGAATATCAACCTGCCAGAGCGAGCTTCGCAAAGCACCGTGTGCTTGTGACCTTGAGCCTGTGATTCACAGCGACCAGATTTTCGTAAGTGACCATGTAACAAGGCAGAAATAAAATGCAGCTGATGAGTTTTCCAGTGCTGTATAACACCGCCTAAAATATTAGAAAATACTAAGCTAGTCTAATTTTAAGAGTGAGGTTTGAAATACGTGGATTTTGCCGCCTTTATCCCTTATCCTTTATCCTACTTATGCTTGAGAAAAGGTAGTTCCCCTGTATTTCTTCCCATCGAAGCAACAGGAACATCTTCTGTGCTTGGGATGAAGGCTAGAGGTTGGCGAGACAACAGGCTTCTCGCCCTGAAAGTTCTGGTGGGAAGATGCCAAGTAGGCCACTCGCCAGACACAGCAAGTTGGTTCGCAGACTGAGCAGAAGTAATTCCTATTTGCATGTTAACATCTCACAGAAGCGAGACAAACCACATTAACATGTGCCTCTCATCGCGCTGTAAGTTAGCATGCTTCCTTTGCACAAGCTAGGAGCAGGCAACCAGTCTCTGAAAACAAGATGAGTTTCCAACCCTTAATGTAGCTACACAGAGTTCAAACCATGGACCAACAAAAAGTAGGAAGACTTGCTGCTGCTACTGTTACAGCACTTCACTAGTGTGATTAGTAAAAATAAACAAACCTGAGAATGAGCTATTATTAGCTTTCCTCTGCAGATAAATATTATTAATGTTGCTTGGTTTACTCTCCAAGTACTTATCCCAAAAGAAGCAGCGTTCCACCGAGCCTTGCTCTGCAACACAAATCACCAGCATAGAGACCTTCTCCAGCACGATACAGCACCGCTCTCCCAGACCCACAGCTACGTGGGAAGCATCCTTGTGAACTGCACCACTACCAAGGTTTTGGAAACCTTGAGTTTTGGTTCATCAAAGTCCAAGAACTGGAAGGAGAGAAACAGGGAAGAGAGCTAGGGTAAAAAGGGACATCTGCCTCAGGATGCCTTCCAAAAATTGTGTGTTCTACTCTTATGGTTTGGAACCGCGTTGTACTTCCCTCATAGACACAGAGCATTCTGGACAATAAAAAGTTAGGGTCCTCTTTGGCTAAATTGAAACATGCAGGTAAGATTAAATGGGCTAGGGAATTGAGGCTTTGTCATCATGCTACCTCCAGTCTACATTTGAAACATTCTGGTCAGATATTGTTCCCTTAAGAAGGTTTCATTGAGTGGTCTTAAATCTAAAGGGCAAGCACAACAAAAGCGTCCTTAAATAAGTTCATTTCAATCTACTTTTAGCTGTTACTAACAGACAGCTCAGCTAAACACTTCATTTTGGGCTTTCAGCATCCTCCGAACATGGCCTAATAGCACCAGGACAACTCACTTGCGCCAGGGATGCCCATACTCCACTCACCGCCTGCCTTTCAGCTGAGAAGCCACACGCTCACAGGGGCAGTAACAGCCACCTAAAAACCCATACTGCACCCAGCTCCAGCGGCCACCTTCGTGCCACCACCTTTTGCCTGCTGCATCCAGCGGGAGCAGAACCTGGGATGAAGGAGAGCAAGAAGGTGTTCATGGGAGGGTTGGGAAGGACGATGCTCTTCAAAGGCCCTCTGGTGGGCTAGCAGAACCACATCAAAGATGAGAAACGTTCAGTTACAAACAAAATCTTTGCTAAAGAAAAAACACCTCAAATTCAATATACATTTTTACTGCATGTTACAATCTAGGATCACTGTAAGCAGCATGTGTTGCACTGCTGCGATCCAATTCATTTTCCAAGTACTGCAAGGATTAAGCACATATGAACCAGAAAGAAAAAAAAAAACACCACCAACAAAAACAACCCCAACCATCACTCATGAGAAATAAGGTCTGGCTTCCATTTCAAGGAATATTAATAACTGAAATTGTTAACAACTGATGGACAAAAAGACTGTTCTGCTTCCTACTGGTTTAACAGCTTCTAGGCGAAACTACGATTACTGCTAATAAGCCTAGAAATCAAATAAGCCTTAGTAACAATACAGAACAGCAAGTTACAAAATAACTACGCTTTCTAGTCAGAATGGTCTCCTGCAGCCGAAAATAACAGCGGGAAGGCTGCTTGAAAGACCAGGGTGAAATCTGCATTTGACATTTGTGAGGTGAACCATTTAGACATATTTCAGGTCCTGTAACATCAGCTCACTCTGCCTTATTAACTCTATTGGTAAAAACAAAAGGGGAAAGAACTTTGCTAATGGGAGAAGAAAATAAAAAATTAATACAAGTGGCCCATATAACTGTCTTAGGAGCTTACACATTAAGTCCAGTTCCTTACATCTGGCCTGCTGGCAGTGGAGATTTGCTCCGTCACTGCTGGGCAGCGCTCTGCTGGGGTGCCATGGGCCGCTCGGCTGGTACTCTTGATGCTGATAGCGTTATGGGACGTGATGCCTCTGAAACATGGAGAGTCCTGGGCTGCTTCTTTGGAAGCCCAAAGGTAATACAAGGACAGCATAGCTGCTTCAAAACCACCTTTTCCCTCCTATTAAAATGATTTTCTTTCATTCTGAAAGATCTAACAACACGTTGAATTCTCAGCCAAAATCCCGAGGAAATACTTGTGACTTTAATGGATTTACATTTTTCCCTGAAACAGAGATTTTTGTAGCATAGTACATGTCAGCTACGACAGAGGGAAAGAGACATTTAGGTCAGATCCCTACCACAGGTCAGACCAAATTTCCATACACGACAAAGATGACCTTAGCTCTTAAGTGCCGCCTGAAAGATTCATAGCAAATAACCTATGCCAGTACTCCACTGGAAAACATTACAAAGCCCTGAAATACCCCAGCAGACGCAGATGTTTTGTAGAGACAGAGAATCTACAGATTAAGCTACAGAGTGTGGCTTTGTCACTGAACAGGAGGGGTTGAACAGGGATCTCCTTTCTTTCTTTGTAACTACAACTTAGTCTGTATTCCCCTACTAAAAGAATTGCAATAAAATTCTATATAACGAAAGGACAATTAAGTCACTTAACGTTAAGTGCAAAAAGTCATAATTTGATAATGATCCACTAATTTCAGCAAGATAAGACACTAATCACTTATGGAAATCAAATTTGCACTGGTAATGGAGTAACTGGACCACGCTGAAGCAATTCAGAGACGTTCATTAACTCTGTTTCCATATGCCACCAAATCACAGTGTGTTTCTGACGGAGACGCTCTGAGGCTGGGAGGACATGACATTACCTCCTCCTCGATTTCTGCCATGTCACCCTGTACCAGGAAAATTAGGTTCTGGATTCACAAATCATACTTACTTTATGGGTTTCCAGCCAGACAAGTACTCGTGTCTGGCAATTCAAAGGAAATCAGGTGCTTGCTGAAGCTAGCCACCAGTACTGAACCTGATACAATTAAGTTTGAGGATCAATTACGAGAAATTAGAACACTAACCACTGGCCTGTCACTGCCTCAGCTGCACCAGAGCAACGCCATACGTTACCCAACCCACGTGAAAACCTATGAACTTGTAGCTGCTGCCCACCCCACTCGGAACAAAGTGTCTCTGCACAAGCAAGGTAGAGCTTCCCCCACCAAACACCAGCTTGGGGAGTTCAGGTCCTACCAGGAGCAGATACTCTCCACCTGCAGGGCTACCCACACAAACCACCTCTCACACATTGCAACCACCTCCCCCAAAACTCACCGCTGCTCGGAATCTGATGATGCCTAAAGAAAGGTTCAATTTTTTTTTTTTTTTTTTTTTTTTACAGCATCATCTATGCCCCAAATAAGTGTTGGCCATAAAGTACAGTGGATTTTTTTTCCTCATTGAAAGAATGATCTGTGGGTATCTACAACAATTCTAATTGATACCCAATAGCTGCTTAATCCCATGCAACTCACCTGAGGATACTGAAGAAAAATGAAGTCTTGGTTGGTTTTGTTCAACACCACCAGGTGGCAATAGCAGCCCAGCTAACCCGTCTGACAGTAAGCCAGCCGTAGGAACTGCTTAGTACCCTTTTTCCTTTCACTCAGCCCTATCCTACGCTTTTTTCATTTGCTAGTAGTTAAATTCGGTGTCAGACTAACCATGTATAATAAAAAGAACGCCCGCAGCTATTCCCATTTAATGAGAGAGCCCAAAGATTGGGTGAAACGCAAGTAGCTCCCAAGAATCCACGAACAATCACTTCCAACCTTGCAAATCCTGCTCTTTCGGCACAGAAGGCATAGCTGCCTCACGCAGGCTATCCGTGACAGTCACTTACTTCTGCAAACCAACCCCCTTCGGTGTATTTTGGTTCAGGGAGGGAACGACGTGGCCCTGAATCTCCCATTACCTTTAGGCCACTTAATTTTCTGCTGCCATAGGACACCATTACTTCTGGTTTGGAACTTCCTCATGAAACGATGCTATATACTCTCACGTAATAGGACGCAACACACTACTAATTCACTATCCAAACACTGCATATATGCCCGAAAACACAAGACATCTGGAAAAACAGAAAAAGAATATGCTTTTTGATGGCTGGAGAATGATAGAAATACACCAGGCCTGTATTTGGACAGAAAGCTAGATCAGTAAGCGTGCTTATATTCCTCAGCTTTCAATGGGTTTTCCATAAAAGTGAGTTAGGACCTGATGGTCTTATTTTAGCAATTATTTTGTTTAAGTTTGATCAAGAGGCAGAAGTGGCTTGGTGTACGGAAATTAATTCCCATTGCAAACACAAGTATCAGGCATCACACTGAATTATTACCCTGTAAATCAAAAAGCAGTCTGGCCTCACCCAGTATCCCAAGACTACAGTTTTTAAACATCTCGGGCAGTTTAATAAACAAATCTGTGGTTTTTTTTTAAACTGAGTTGTAGGAAGAACATATTCCTAGCTAAATTCATATATAAAGTTACATCTCTGATCTGACCTCACCAGTATCCCATTTGGAATTACAGTAAGGTAGGCAAAATCATAGTCATTGATCTACATCTGCTTTTCAAACTTACTTTCAGGCTGATCCTGAGTGCTGAATGACTTCAGACTGCCGGTAACTCCCAACTCCAGGACCACAAAGATCAGCAGTGCCCTCTCTCGCTAACAACCATCGTTCTGGCCTGCATGGATCAACTCGCTGACCGAGTCAAAAGACATTTTATACAATCCTAAAGCAGGCCCTGAATAATTTGCATTGTAACCACTGTTCTCTACTAAGGTTATTCTGTTAAATGAGCTGGATTAACACCCACATTTCTTTCCACACCAGCTATGGGTCCCCATTAACAGTTAGCAGTCCTTCCTAAGCTGAATTAGAGAAATGGTTTTAACAAAACACAAACAACTGATCATTTTCAATTGGCTGACATAGACAATCTCTCTCCTGTGCGTTGTTTCACCTACAAGATATTAATCAATTTAGATGCACATGATAAACCATAAAACCCTGCCAGGTCTATAGAGCGCAATGATCTAGAAGAGAACTCCGACCTCGGTCCCCCTCTGGAAGGAACACCTACCTGAAGTCGCCCATTCCTTCCAGCACAAGCCCATGCTCTACTCTGATTTTCTCTAGTGTGAAGATGCACTAGGAAGCAGAAGGGAGGCACCCAGTTCATATGTGCAGCTTGTTAAGGCTGATTAGCAACAGCAGCCAGTCCCCCCCCCAGCTTAATCAGGAAAGGCTGAGTTGGCTGACTGGGAGGGAAAGAGAAGCAGCCAGCTGCAAAATGTTAAGGCATGTCCACCAACCCGGGGAGGGCTTGAAGCATTAACACTTTTTCAAAAGTCTTATTCCAAGACCGGGAGAGGAAACGTGACTGAAGACAACAGAAGGTGGTGGAAGAAAAGGAGGAAAATGAATTATATTTTCTTGGCTTCCACTCCTCACTGTAGACTTCTAAAACTGAGTGCACTCACCCTTAGGATGCAAAGGCTTTATCTATGCAGACCTAAAGCCACTGGAAGGATTATCTTCTGGTAGGCAAAACCCATTGCCACCTTCTTGTCAGAGGAACAGCTGTTCAAATGCAAGTTATGTACCAGGACTTTTCGTCCTGAGTTGCTTTGGTCTTTAAAATTATTTCCAGTATTGTCTGCGATTTTATTCATAAAGCTAAATTATGACTTTAACTGCAAAATACATTCTAGCTCCATCAGAATTTAAAATAAGAACTCAGAATACGAAATTACCCACTGACTCCAGCTGCGATACGCTTGTGATTTCACACTTTCACCCACACTCGTTGGAAATTCAGTTCCAATATGACAACTTGAAAATTGGTTTTAATCACAACTAATACATGGAGGGTTTTTTTTCACTCTCTTTTTGTTCCTTACATCCTACAAGCACTGAAAATGATGATGTGTAGAGTGGCAGAAGGCGAGTCAAGGTACTCCAAAGCACCACACATCTGAGTGACAGGTGTCAAGCTCTGCAAAACAAAACCAGATACCAAGAAACCCAAAACACGCTTTAACCTGAACTGTTCTTCTGGGCCTTCAGCCTCAGGCCTAACGCTGCAGCTCTTCACAGCATCCACTAATACCTCTGTGCCATTCTGAAGCCAGAGGACAAACATTTTCCTCTCGGTCTCTTGAATGGAAGCGATGCAATGCGGTGTAACCAGCCAGACCTCCGTGTAAAGGACCACATAAGTAGGGTTTCGCTCTGTGCTCAAACTGGGTTAAGGTTTGCAAAGCTAAACACAAAGTCAACCTGCCGCACACAGCAATACGGTAGCTCTAGTTCTCTAGAAACGAAGCTATTTTTAAACTGCAGTAACAATGTGAACTGCATAAATTAGCATAATTTCAGCCTTCACAGATAGTTCTCAGTTAACTGTGTTACACGCTACGAATTAACACTCTGCAGATCCCTTGCTTCTACTAACGCGGTCAATCACGCAATTCATGGGGCTTAAAATCCCCTTTTTCAGTCCTCCAAAATCTCAACGGCCTTTTTTACACTCCTCTTTTCCTTTTCAGAGCAGTACTATCAAAGGCTTGGGTTTCATTACACATCTCACAAGGTCTTCATGTGTAACTGGTGGTTATGTGGCTTCGTAAGTGCAGGACATCCTACTATTTTCTCCGCTGGTGCTTTTCTCCTTGTGGGCAGATGGCATCGAAGTGGAGTGCAGATGGTAACCCACAGCCCACAAACTCCTCATTATAATTTGAAATAGTGTATGCAGCTCTTCGATTCTTATCTTCTCTTTAAATTATTTCCAGCATTAAAGGATAAATTGTTGTTTTCAGAATACACAGCCAAAAGTAATGATATCTGTTTATAGTTGAGAACCTTCTCCTGACAAAGTGGTAATGATGTGCCTTGTATCTTCACAAGTTTATTAAAATCCATAAGTCATTAGTGGAAAGGATTTTAAATCAAGTATCTCTTGCTTTGATTCAAGTATTACCTTAAGGAAAAAAAATCAGTGATAAGGAAAAAGCAGATCACACTCAAGCATGAAGGCTTACGAGTCACACTAACTATTTAAGGTAATTTCATGGCTCCAGGTATCACTTTACCTGAGCTGCTTGGAATTATAATGGATTTATCTCCGCAGAACACCTGTGAGATAAGGGAGTTGCTGCTGACAGACTGCAGCAGGCAGCACCGAGGTGACCAAAGCTACGCTGATGGCCTGTGGGTCTGCAGGGCTCACACGCTCACCGCTCCATCCTCCCTGCCCTTTCAGGACCGAAACCCTTCCTGGGAGGAAGGCACAGCTCAAAATGAAGGTGCCATAAAAACTAGCCTTATCATTCTTTCAAGCTTTTTCACAGCATGTCCAGTCTGGTGGAACTGGCTTTCCTAACCTTTTGACCAGTTGGAAAAGTCCTAAAAACAGCGAGTTAAAAATATCAACGGTGGAAAATAGTAAGGAATGAAATAGTCGGCATTAGAGGTCAAGCCTGGATCCCTGAAAAGTTTGTATTAATCAATGGAAAAGCATTAAAAGAAACAAACTTATCCCTTAGTTATAAAAAGAAAACAAACGATACTCAAAACACCCAAGTGACATGGTTGATGAGGATTTACTAACTCGCAGTCAGCTCTCACACAAAGCGTAAATGAAAAGCTGGCTAATTTGCTCCCATTCCAGAAGCCTGGAGTCAGACTTGATAAACACAAATAGCATTATTTGTTTGAAGTTTTGACCTGGTGCCTGACAACCAATTACTAATCCACACTATTCTACCTCAGCTATAAGGGCACCTGCTAAACTGTCTCACAAAATGGTTTCTATCTATTTAAAGGATGGATACGTGTTGCTTAACTAAATTCACTGCCTTTAAGAGTAACCATTAGCAAGCCTTTTCCTCAAATGGCTGAAATTATTTGCATATTATACATCAAAAACACTCAGATGTTCAAGTGAGTTATGGTATACATATACTACACATAAATAATTTGACTGTATAATACAGGGCTATAATCTTCCACAGCATGCACGCATGCTAATGATCTTACACATGGACAACGAGATGAAATAATGAAGTATTTCACCACTGAGGGCAATTTATCTTGTCTACATTCATGGAAGAAGATTACAGGACGTCATCTTCTTAGTGGTTTCCCTTTCACAACAAAAAAGACAATAATCAGTTTTCATTAGGGAAGACTTGTCCTTTCTGTCATACCGACGTGACTTTCATGTCCTACACACCAAATACAGCACTGATGTCAATTGAATAACTACATGGTATCTTCTAACACAAAGGTTGAATAAGGGTAATAGAATGCTTAAACTTCAGAGGCAATATTGAAGGATTTACACATGTCAAAAGAACCTAACAAACAGATACATTTTCTCTCTAACTTAATGACTTGTGCTTGAAACGAACAAGGGTCTTCAGAACTGACCATCTGAAACTGCTGTTCCCTGAGAAACCTCAGCTCGAGTTGTGACTCGAGAGAATAAAAAATTTCCAGAGGAAGAGAAAGCTCCATCGTAACTGCTTTAAGAAAGCCCTGACTTTGTAAAGTCCATCTTCATCGCACAATATCTCGCAGTTTGTCCAAAGACACACCCAGAGCTCTTTAGCATGAGAGGCCCATCGCCTACGGAAAGGCGAGAGAATTTTGGCAGAGGGTGAAATCCTGCGCCAGCATTTCTGACGCAGTAAGAATGACTCTATCACACATCTGTTCCTCTGCGGGAAGCTGAATCTGCCTGTGACAAGGTCAATTTTGAGAAGGGTTGGCATTAAAAGATTATGCTCCCTCCATCCTCTCACTGAGGCTGCGCTAATTATTTCAGGGGGGTGAAGGAATTCTTTGATCCTGCAACTCCTCCTTCCCTCGCAAGGTGACTCTGGCTGCCGACGCAGCACCCAGAGGAACGGCGTGGCACGTCCTAATTCCATAATTGTGGAATTAACCATTTTCAACCTTGAAATTTAACCCTAAGACACTGAGTATGCAGTAATCCACGTAATCCAGGCCTCTACACCTGTCCCTCTTCCAACTAATCTCGCCACCCTTCATCATGTCACATCTTAATTTAGAGTCCTGTCTGCTAAGGTCAGTGTAAGTGGATGCTCAGGAAGTCGCAACAAGTATTTGTCACATGGCGGGACTAATTTCTTCCTTTGTGAACTGTGCGAGGTACAGAAATATTAACAGAGAGCAAAGCCCTTCCCCAGCGATGCATAAATGATCTCTACAAATGTTCTGGGAAGCAGCGAGGAGACAGAATAAATAAATAAATAAATAAATAAATAAATAAATAAATGTAGTGTAGCCCCAGATAATGCGATCTGCTGGTATTAAGTTTTCTCCTGAAGGAGTTAAGTATATACCAGCTGCTCTACATTAAACCGAGCTGGCATTTCAAATCATGCAAATTAGCCAAGCTACCATCCATTTCGGCCCAGCATTTAACAGCATTGCTATAAATGATGCGAAGTACTGGCCAAGCCAAGCCCTGCCATATCAGCTGCTGTCAGAGAAGAAAGGAGGAGGGAGGGTAACGGCGCTGAGTGATGCTGCAGCTATTCACAAGATGGTTTGCAAGAGACTCCTTCCACCATAGATATTGTTCACATGACCGAAACGTGCACATGTGCACAGAAAGCCCAAGGCTTTTATTTCTTGAAAATCGATTTCTGTAAGCTGCTAAGAACCACTGCAAAATTGTCTAAAATTAAATGATTTGCCAGGGGAACGCTGAACTTTCAAATCTCTCTTTGCTAATGATGCATAATAAACACTGAGTGGATCTGACGGGCCATCGGCTCAGAAATGCTGACACAGCAGCCTATGGGAAGCCAAGGGTGGCATCAGTCCCCACCACAATGTCTCACACCGACGGACATTTCTCAGGCTATGAAGATAATAGATAAAAATCTGTGTCTGTTCAATGCAAACCCCTCTTCTGCTGAATCTCGGAGAGCTCAGGAGGCAATAAAGAGGACTAAATCTTGCCTAGTTCATGTTGTTGTGGCTAAGAGATTAAGTTTCAGCACAAATCTGAAACTGTGTATAGGATAGTGAAGGATCTGCTGTTAAGTAGTCTAGGAGCTTTGTAGGCTGTTTTTTTGATTTCAGGTTCTTTCATATGCCTTTTTTTGCCCTTTGTTTTTCTTCTTTCTTTTTTTCTCCTTTTTCAAGTGCCTACTGCAGCAAGTAACCTGCTCAACAAGGGGAAGCTGGAATTGATTCTTTTGTTAAAAATAAGGTACAGCTGCCTTGCTATCCAACCTGATAAACCAAACCAAACCACTGGTGGGTATGAGCCACGGGCATTACATCCCAGTGCCCAATACCGCATATGCACCACAACTCACTTCACCTCCAACAGGGTTGGTCTTCCAGGTCTCACCACCATAATGCCTTTAAGCCAAAATACACCCACAGGAGGAACATCTTCTCCAGGATCCTCAAAGCAACGTGTGGCAGAGGCAGCTGAAAGCCCACCACAGGATCCTTGCTGACCCCCAGCACCCGAGGCTTGGGGAGCTGGTGGCAAGGGCAGGACACAGCAGGCAGGCCTGGCTCCCCTTACCTTGCCCTTTCGTATCCACTCCTCCATCCAAAGGCAGCCGCACACAGGGCTGGCCGGGGGTCCCTTCATGGCCTGGGGTCCCCACAGAGCGTGGGGTCTCTCTGTGCTTCCCTCTGCTGCAGGTACCCACCACAGCTCGGCCAGTGGATCCCGAAGGCAAACATCTCACAGAAAGGCACTGTACCTCCAAATTTGTCCCAATATTCACAGTGTTTCCCATTGCCTGGCACCACAGTGAGAAGTGACCACAGGGAAAGGAGGAAATCCTGGGTAAGTCTCACTTGCAGATGCTTCCACCATTAAATTTCAAGTGCATGACATTTTCATTCACAAACAGATCTGCTTCCAAATATTTCCTTTCACTGGTTTGGAGTCTAAGTATTAAATCCTATAAACCAAATCACTCCACGTGGTCCAAACCCTACCAAATAAACAGCCAAAAGGCTAACTCTTACAGGCAACTGAAAGGAAAATCTCCATTGCTGCAGCAAGGGAAGTTTGTATCCAACTGCTTGGAAACAGGATCCTAGGCAACCGCTGCTCTTCCCTCTTGAAAAGCAGAAAGTGGTTTTGTTTTGTAAATTAAAGCAAATTCATTAGAATTCCTCTGGCATGGATGTGTAGGGATAAATAGGACGCCGCTGCCTCCCCCTTTCCAGCTCCATGCTAGAGGACAGGCACCTTTTTGCCAGCTTTGCTTGGCAGTGCTTGTTTGGCACATTACCCTGGAGGATCAGACCCCTGTGTGCTCCAGAGCCCATCTCGGAGGAGTAAGACGTAGCAATGCTGAAAATACTCCTTCCCAAAATAATCCGTCCCAGTTAAGCCACAGACAAGTCTGGAATATGTATGGCTGTCCTGAGAAGCAGACTGACCCATGGTTATCGAGCAAGAAAAGAGAAACCCGTTTCTAAGCTATTGCTTCAAATGGCCAATGCACATTTGATCTTGGAACACACATGACATTTTTAAAATTAGTTTTGAAGACTTAAATATCCATTAGACTCTTTGAAACGAAGAACAATTTATAACTGAATTAAATTTGTCTTACCAGACCAACCCATTAATTATTGTTTCCACCAGCTATACTCAAAGTTGCACACTGATCTTTGCGGATGCAAATGTGTCCTCTACATCTGTTCCAGGCCTTTAACCTCCGAGACACACGTACAGATACTGTTCTCACATTACATTTCTCTAATAAAATACAACTTTGCATCATGCTACATTGGCTAAGAAGGATTTCTGACTCCAAAAGACATGACATGAATCTTTGTATCTGCTTGGTCTTACAATACTATGCCTGAGAGTTGTCTGCCTGCCAGAGGAAGCAAATTTGCTAGACCCCTTGTACCAGTTGATTAGCAATGACTTCCTGGTAATTAATGTCATAATCTGAGAAAGAGTCAGAATAGATCTGACGTGGAAAGACAGCTGTTACAGTCTTTTAAAAATACTTGTACAAAACCAGTATTTAGCTTATCGGTACTAAAAATTACCTATAGTTTCTAACAGTGGACATGGCTAAAGAAAAAGGAGTCTGCTTCTAAATATTTGTTTCAAGATACACAAGTGTAACAAAATCCCAGTAGCCATGTTCACCATAAATGTCAGCACACAAGCTAGATTAACAACATGAAATCCCAACAGGGTATTCATTTTGTTCTACCAATGGGCAAGTACATAGAATTAATAGATGGCAGAAAAATACAATATAACAATAACGCCTGGTCAGCGCTTTCAGTAGACGATAGGCGATCCGATCAGGGAAGATTCACCTCATCACGTGAAACAAAAAGGGATTACTACAACAATCTTTACAACTGAGAATGTGTCTCAGTTGTCCAAATGGCAGATCCATCAAATGGATTACAAGGAGGCTGAGACGCTAGGAAATAGGGGTATGATTCTCTACGGGTATGATTCTCAGTTTCAACCCCATGCAATGCTACAGGCTTGGGGAGGAGTGGCTGGAGAGCTGTCTGGCGGAAAAGGACCTGGGGGTGTTGGCTGACAGCCGCCTGAACATGAGCCAGCAGTGTGCCCAGGTGGCCAAGAAGGCCAATGGCATCCTGGCCTGTATCAAGAATAGTGTGGCCAGCAGGACCAGGCAGGTGACAGTGCCCCTGTACTCGGCACTGGTGAGGCCGCACCTCGAGTACTGTGTTCAGTTTTGGGCCCCTCACTACAAGAAGGACATGGAGGTGCTGGAGCGTGTCCAGAGAAGGGCAACGAAGTTGGTGAAGGGTCTGGAGCACAAGGCTTATGAGGAGCGGCTGAGGGAGCTGGGGTTGTTTAGCCTGGAGAAGAGGAGGCTGAGGGGAGACCTTATTGCTCTCTACAACTGCCTGAAAGGAGGTTGCAGCGAGGTGGGAGTGGGTCTCATCTCCCAAGTAACGAGCGATAGGACAAGAGGAAATGGGCTCAAGTTGCGCCAGGGGAAGTTTAGGTTAGATATTAGGAAAAACTTCTCCACCGAGAGGGTGGTCAAGCATTGGAACAGGCTGCCCAGGGAAGTGGTTGAGTCTCCATCCCTGGAGGTCTTTAAAGAACGGATAGATACGGTGCTTGAAGACATGGTATAGATGGACTTGGCAGTGATAGTTCGACGGTTGGACTCGATGATCTTAAGGGTCTTTTCCAACCTTGACGATTCTATGATTCTATGAAATATTATAGATCCTTGCATGTTGTGGCAATTTGAAGAACAGCCTCTAAAGAGCTCTGTCAGAGACTTAAAATACACTGCAAAGTGTATTGGAATATACAGAAGGAATTACAATTCCTATCATACACCTCTTCCAATTCTCCCAAAAACAAAGTACGGGTGTCCTCAGCCAGCCATCCTAGATTTTCTTCCTATACAACTCTGAAAAATGTGGTTGCCTATTAGCAAAAAGGTCTTCTCAGCTTCTACAATGCTATTAGGGAAAAGAAGAGGAACATTGAAATGATCGAGGAAGTTAGTTGGGTTCCTCCATTTGGAGAAAGCATAACCAAATCAACAAGATCCCAGCACTGAGAACAGCTACTTCTGCAGCTGTGTAAGTCAGCCAGCCTGTCAAGGGTTGTTTTGGGGTTTGGGGTTTGTTTTTTGTTTTTTTGTTTTTTGTTTATATAACATGAGAAAGCCTGGATGTGTATAATTAGATAACTTTGTTGTCAGGCAGGTGCGATGAACATCTCTGGGTTTCTCCAGGAAGGCTTTATGGCCAGTCCCCTATGCCTCTGGGACCATCATGTCTAAGAACCCCTCCTTCCCCCACCCCAGGCACGGAGGGAGCAGCAAGTCAAGTACCTTGGCCTCCACTCCTGTGAGCTCCCAGAGCTTGAAGGAAGGACTAATAGTATTTAGCAATTTTATGAACAGACCTACTTCCACTTTCAAAGAAAACGCCAATGAATCCATGAACTTATTGGCCAAGAATTCATGTTTCAGAGACCTGACCATGTTTTCTTGTCAAGCATAGCACTATCGCTACCAAACCAATACCTGCCAATCCCTAGTTCCTTGGTCTCTACAGTCCGTAAGTTTTGCTTCTTGCTTGTATAAAATAAAACCTAAACAATTACTACTGGAAAGTAGTCCATGGACTCTCTTTACAGCAGCCAGCTCTTCCAATACGGCCTTGCTACAGTCTGTGACCTACAGGCAATTCTGAAGTTCACACCGTAAACATGAACTCACCACTACACACTTTTGGATTATACCATGATGGTCATTACGTAAAGGACAACACAGAAGAAATGGACCAATATTAGTGATAGGACAGGTAAAATAAGGAGATTTAGGGACTCTTTCCAACTATGAGAGAGAGGATATGGCAACTTCTAGCCACAGCTGTAGAGAAAAAAAACCACACAAGCTGAGAATAGGAAGAAGACTTAGAAAACATTCAAGATAAGGGATGGACACAGGGTAAAATTTAAGAAGAGGTCATGGGAGTAAATAAGACATTGTCAAAATATGATGATGTTACAGCCCAAAACTGAACACACATAGGGGCTGAAGTCCTGGTAAAAGCGTATTTTGAAATCCAGAAGTTAGATATTTTTTCTTTCATGTATTGTTTTCCCACACATTGCTTCCAATTCTAAAATAGCCCTAAAGTAAAATGAAAAATAATCCAAGGATAACACACCTAAAAATACTTTCAAGAGGAAAAAAAAAAGGTGGAATCAGAGTAAACCTTCAGATCTCAGCCTATTTTAAAATAAGTGACCTGTTTTCTCAATTATTTATTTTAATAAGTGGTTTATTTGTTTTATGTTTTAGCAGTTATTTCCATGCCTATGCTTTGCAAAACTGAAGAAACTGAGAATGTTTCCACAAACTATTTCAGAAAGAACAATTTATAGATAAAATTAGAGGCATACAAGTAAGTGCCAAGTTTTTGACTGAATTCCAGTTCTTGGTGAATGGAAAACCAGCAGCTTCCTGTTACAAAATGTACCAACAGTTAATGTCTAATAATACACAAAATCTTGACCATTTATATACTTCAAATATAGATGTTTCTAAAAATAATGTTCAAGCAGGGTATTTTTAGCCAGGTAAACTTCTCAGGAGAATGAATCTGAGTTTCGTTGAGATTCTACAATTTGTTGCAAGGAAAAAATAAATTAATGGGTTAAATTTTAAGAGCATCCCTTGATTTATACCAGAATAAAAGTAGAAAGTTTAGCCCCAAAGCTTAAATAAGCAGAAAGCAAATGAGAAAAAAATGGAAGAACAGAAAACACATCCTTCCATTAAAGGCCTAGCTATCACTTTATTAAAAAATGTATCTTCTTAAAGAGCATTTATAATATTTTTTCTTCTATAATATTATGTTGCAAGTTTGGGAAGTTCAAACAAAATAATTATTGATTTAAATCCCTCCTTAATTTCTTCCACTTTGGTAGGAAAAAGGGATTTGTAGGCTAAAAGCATTAAAATACTCTACAAATTAAACAGAGATTTAAATCTGGTGATGAGAGAATCTGGAAACTGAAATTACAGACTAGACAATGTTTCTCAAAGGACTCTTCAAAGGAAACCAAAAATAGCCAAAACCAGCCCTGAATTTCCAAAACCAAGAACTGAATCCACCCTTCCTATCTCAATAAAATAAAGGCTTTCTTTTCTGATACCCTCTGGATAGGAAAGAAGAGCACAGGTAGTGTTGCTCTCCTGATTTTCTTTCTTTTTAGTACTTCTCAGGTACTTGAAACTTGGGAAAGGTTCATATTTTGTTTACCAGACCTCCTCTTTATAATTTGATTTTTTTTTTTCTTTTTGAGAAGTAAAGCTCAGGTTTAGTGCCAGGAGTTTTAAAAAGCAGTATCTCTTGTTCTCCTCTACTAATATGATTGTACCTCTCTGCATCTCCAGGAGATTCCTTTAGGATAGGTGTGATACTTCATATCACCTGATTTTTGATGAGAGTATTTTGCAGAAGACTAGAGAATGTTACTTTATGATGAGCTTCATAAAGCACGCCAGCATGCACCCTCAGTAAGTTTGCAGATGACAAGTTGGCCAGGAGTGTTGATCTGCTGGAGGGCAGGAAGGCCCTGCAGAGGGATCTGGACAGGCTGGAGCGATGGGCCAAGGCCAACTGTATAAGGTTCAACAAGGCTCAGTGCCGGGTCCTGCACTTGGGTCACAACAACCCCATGCAACGCTACAGGCTGGGGGAAAAGCAGCTGGAGACCTGCCCAGCAGAAAAGGACCTGGGGGTGCTGGTCAACAGCCGACTGAATATGAGCCAGCAGTGTGCTCAGGTGGCCAAGAAGGCCAATGGCATCCTGGCTTGTATCAAGAATAGCGTGGCCAGCAGGACCAGGCAGGTGACAGTGCCCCTGTACTCGGCACTGGTGAGGCTGCACCTGGAATCCTGTGTCCAGTTTTGGGCCCCTCATTACCAGAAGGACATCAAGGTGCTGGAGTGTGTCCAGAGAAGGGCAACAAGGCTGGTGGAGGTCTGGAGCACAAGTCTTCTGAAGAGCGGCTGAGGGAGCTGGGGTTGTTTAGCCTGGAGAAAAGGAGGCTGAGGGGAGACCTTATTGCTCTCTACAACTACCTGAAAGGAGGTCGTAGCGAGGTGGGAGTGGGTCTCATCTCCCAAGTAACGAGCGATAGGACAAGAGGAAATGGGCTCAAGTTGCGCCAGGGCAGGTTTAGGTTGGATATTAGGAAATATTTATTCACCCAAAGAGCAGTAAGGCATCGGAACAGGCTGCCCAGGGAAGTGGTTGAGTCTCTGTCCCTGGAGGTATTTAAAAGACGGTGGTGCTTAGGGACATGGTTTAGTGGTGGACTTGGTGATGTTAGGTTTACGGTTGGACTCTATGATCTTAAAGGTCTTTTCCAATCTAAATGATTCTATGATTTTACCAGCTAGCAGTTGGATAGATAGAAAGACTTAATGCTTCTCTGTTGAAGCCAACTGCAGTTCAAACAAGCCGCCAGCAGAGACCGAGTGTCTAACAGAACTGAAACACAACACATACATCAAGAAAGAGAAGTTCTGTGGAACACACAATGGACAATCAATCTAGGAAAAGTAAGAAGCAAAACTCTAAAAGCTGTCAAAGAAATCTACCAGTGCAGCCGGGGAGGCAATGGCAGGCCGGGGGAAAGCAAGAGAAGAAAATTAATAATTAACCCATTTCTGGTTAGGGGACAGTTGGACCAAAGTGTCCTGCTTGGGTGCTGCTGTACATTAAGTGTCAGAGCAGAAGGTGATAAAAATTACTTGCTAAAACCCGGACGAAGAAAGTGAGAGTGTTCACTGAAGAAAGATGATTTTATGGAGTAAGATAACAGTTTCAAGGACAGAGGGAGAACACATGGACACCATATGCATAAGCATTTTGAACTGATTAACAAGTAGCAGCAAAGGAGAAACACAATCTAACAGTCAGGGGACTAGCTAGTAATTTTCTATAGCACTGCAGACTTTATGACCTTGGGTAAGTCTCTTTGTGCCTTAGCCATTCATTTATAAAACAAGAACAATATCCCTACCTCTAAGGAGTGCTCTTAGGTTAAGTATATTAAAATTTGGAAGCCCCCTAGATATTACCTATTAGCAGAGATTGGAGAAATAGCATAAAAAAATAAAATAAATTGGAAGCAGGAAAAAAGGTCATATTAAATGAGTGTTTCAAAAACACTAACCATGGGCTGTAAAAACTTGAGTGAACTCAGCAGCAGCATTATTAGCTGAACAATAAATATCTTTGGAAATCCCACCTTGGACATTTCGACAGTGAAGGCACTGAGCATGGAAGGAACATTACACAATGACCAAATGCTTCTTTACTCAAGAAACGTCACAAACTGAAATCAGAGCAAAACCCATTTTCACTCATTATCCAGTACAATAAAAAAACTGAATGGAAGTTTGAATCCAAGTGATCCTTTGCATATTCTATATGAAAACCCAACAATGAAAGAACCTCCTAAGTTTATAGTGCAATCTTACATCTTTTGTTCAAACGCAGGGCATTAAAACAGGTTAGCTCTTTATATTAAAAGACAGATCACTGAAAACTCTGTGTTAATCATCACAATAAAACAATTTATTAATTGTTTTCTTATTTTTTTTATCTGGTAACATTTAATTTGGAACAACCCCCTAACAATTTAATATTTACCAGTATGTATCTATAAACATATTGTCAAAACCATTGTAATCATAAATAGAAGAAGAACGTGGCTACTTAATAGCCTCAGATTGTTTACAGTGTGTCAAAAAAAAACCCAAAATAACATCAGAAAGCAAGATACAGCAAGGTTTTTTCATAGGAATGTACTTAAGTACATACCTATAATTACATAAGCAAGCTCATTAAAATTAACACTAATTTAAAATTATTTTTGTGGATATATATTTTGATAGCCTTAATCTATAGTTTTTCTTAGATTTTCCCACCTTGTCAGTAAAATGTCTCCTTTGTACACATCCTAAACGTGACCTCATTTGGTTTCTTCCAACATTGCAAAAGCTATCTTTTCTGGTTAAGTTATCGGTATTACTGACCACATTTCTCATCATTTCTTCTATAATTAGCTCAGCAGTGGTAGTCAGACCCGATGTTACACCACTGAGGCAGCTCACATAATGGCACTGAAACCAGCTGATGTACCTCTGACTTTATATTGGGTCCAGATAAAGATTTGCTTGATTCCTATCCCTTCTGCAAGATGGCTCTGTAGTGAAACTGTAAAGCCCACTATAATACATAAAAACGGCTAATGCATGTGAAAAAGCAAGGCATAATTTCTCTGCAATATGCTTTATTAATCTTTCTTTTTATGAAGCTTCACATTAGGAAGACAGTGACACAGAGGTATAAACAGCTTCTGATAAAGTTAATTAAAATATAGCAAAGTAATTACTAGTATCTGAACTATATGGCTTCATTTGGATTGCTAATGGCATGGGAACAGGGGTAGGGAGGCAGAGAAGGCTAACCAATAGCCAGCAGATTGCAAGTCACATGTAGCTCATGAAACAGTTGATGCAAGCCTAAATATGAAGTGTGGAAAAATACTGGAGCAACTTACTAAGTCATCAGTTTGTGAGCAGCTAGAGTACTTCAAGGCAGTGCACAACCGACAGAAAAACTCCCTGAATTTTTTTCGGTAGTGTGCTATCAACCTAGGAATAGCTATCCAATAGATTTTTTGCAGAGACCTGTAATGGAGCTTCTCTACCAATTCCATTTCATACCATTGCCATTGACGTGGACTACAGAATGGCTAATGAGAAAAACCCAGGGACATTTCTAATCTCGATGGGTATTGCAAATGTTTTGGAGCACAGCCCAGATCTAGAACACCCCAGATCTAGAACACCCCAGATGTAGATGATCTTCACAAATTAGGAAGGAAGAACTAAATCACTAGAAGAAAAATCTAGTGTCAGACTAGCAAATGAGGAGATCTAGAACACCGCAGATCTAGAACACCCAACTCAACATGATCTTCACAAATTAGGAAAGCAATGTGAAGAAAAATCTAGCTGAACAAGGTGGGTTTAGTGCAGACAATCGTATCTATCCAGTTTTGAACCAAATTCTTAAAACAATGTCTAGGCAAACTGAAAAGAGTTCAGCAGATAGCACAAAGAGTTGTAAGAGTTCTAGAAATCCTGAAAGAAAAGGTCAAAAGAATCAGGTTTGCCTAGTGTAGAGAAATAGAAAAGCAAGGGAGAACATGGTAACACCTGGTGAGCATCTGCCTTCCACGTCCTCCAAGAGAGGATAAGTGTCTCACTTGCACAGCAAATGAAGATTGCAAAGACATTTGCAAAGAAATAACAAATCCCACCTGCACCCCTCCCTGCCAAACATTAAGGACAGTTACAGGCAATTGCTGCATACACATCTGTTAATACCAGGTTAAAGATATCTGTCAACTTGAAGTGTTTTAGTGGAAGGGTGGGAGCAATGGCTTAGCAAGGTCCCAGTGCTTTCAGGACTGCTACTGTTACTTAAGATACAAACAGTAATTATTTTTTAGGTTCTCCAGAGAATGAAAATCAAGAAGCTACAGAACACAACACAGCAGCAATAAACACAGTAATTAAATCCATGGTCTCCTTCGGTGGCTTTCACAACAGCACGGCAACAGACTGTATTCCTGGAATGGTACCTTTCTTCTTGCACCCTGCATAAACAATTTTACCGTGCCCATGGACTTCTAATTGGCAATAACTTCTGTCTTAAATAACTAATGCAAATTTAGTAGCCAAATACAAATGACTCTTTCAGAATAACTAATAAATGCCATTTTGTATAGGAGAGATAACTATCTTGCTATCTACTTGATGGTAGTTTCTCTGGTAACAAAGTTAAATATTTCCAAAACAATGCTCTCTAAATACCGGTACAATTTATTGGCGGCGTTTTCAAATTAGACAAAATAAGCACCAGTGCAACAGTAGGATACTGTTGTGCACAACACCGGGAATTTAATATGGAAAAATGAATGGAGTGCGTGTATCAGTAACAATAAAATAGGAATGATACTGCCATGATTCATCGACTGAAGATTTCCGACTAGCATTTACAATAGGCTTGATGCTAAAACCCTCATACCTTTCTTTGGAAAGTGCCTCTGAAATACTCTGAAGAACGCTTTTTATAAATTGCACAGCATTTTAAATAACACGTTGCCCATATATGGCCTTAAGACACAAAACTTCCAGTCACTATAAAATCCAGCTTACACATGTAAAACCATACCAAGAAGAACAAAAAAAAAATAATAAATCAAAATATTGAAAAGTTTTCACTGATACCACATTTCTCCCCACAAGGGACACCTTGATTTTCAGCATTTTTTAAAAAATGAATACTTTAATGAATACCACCTGCAGTGCCCATGTTCTCTGAAAAATCAGGCTCAAGATAGGTACCACCTGGCACCAAAAAAAGCTCATGAACCCAGCACTGGTGTGCAAGTGGCTTGAAACATGCTAAAACAGCATTAGAACATGGTCTAGTATCTTCATATTGCCAATTCTGGTCTATGCACTAGACACAGCCTCTCCTCCAGAATAATCAGTAAACTAAGTGCAGGGAAAAAGGCATATAGAAATTAAAATATATGCCATGATGAGAGAGAAAAATTCATATGCACAAATAGTTAAAGGTATCCCATCTATCTGTTTCATCCTTCCCATCATCTCTTTCCCTGTAAGGAGATGTCCTAAACATAAGGCCAAGTTGCTCTCTGTCCTTATTCTGTACATGCAACTGAATTTTGTATTATGTAGTGCAAAGAGGACCTTCAACAGGATTAAGAGCAACTCCCTAAAATACTCCCAGAACATCCTGTGGCTTGTTGATTATGAAACCCTCCAGAGATATGATAGGAGTTTGAATTCCCTCGTGTTGAAATAGAAACTGAACTCAGATATCCCACCTTCTGAGTGAATGCTCTAACCGCTGAGCTGTTGTACAAAAGCAATGCTTCTCTGCCACTTGTGTTGAAAGTCGCTGATATCACCTTGGGTTCTGGTGGAAATAGCTTATGCCTCTAACTCCAAGAGAGAGTTTGAGGCTGCAAATTCCACCTTCAGCCTCAGCAAGGAATACAGCACAAGTTAAATAGATTTCGGTCATTTTTATTTCTTCTCTTCGGCTTTTGATCCAAGCGTCGCAATCTCTTTTTAATTCTCCGTCCACCCACACAGGCGGATATTATGTCCTTCCCTGTGGGCTGAAAACTCCATGCGGGGATCAAGATCTACAAAAGATAGGTGCCAAAGCATTTGGTATCAGTCCTATTTATGGATCTAAACTCTGAATGCCATGATAAGAATATAACTTCCCTCCCTCACAGGGGATGCCAGGTGCCTGCACAGTAAAATGGTGAGGGCCACATTGGTGCTTAACATAAAATACCCAGAGAAGCAAGGGATCACCCTCACAGGACATGTCTATGATTCTTCAGATATTTAGACCTGGTGCAGCATTTAAGACTAAACCTTACTAGGCTTATTATCAGAAAGCACTTCTATACCTGAATGTAGCTGAAGATTTTCCAAGATAAAAATGCTTCAGCTGCTGACATACCATCTGACAGCTGTCCATGCATCCCGTTCCTCCTCCCTTGGGAGGGAGGGATGGTAGAAAAAGAAAAGAACATTGCCCTTGATATGGCTGTTCTGGAAAAATCTCCCTTTAGATATAGACCTACGTTCCAAATTACTACCTTGAATGGCAAAAACCTGCATGCTTACGTGGGCAGAGGGATCAAAGGTGGATCAATAAGAATAATAAAAAAGGACTGTGTTTATTCAAGATAATGGATAGTAAAACAAACCTCAGTGGTTCACACCTTAAAAGGTGCTGGTCATCTTCTAAGACTGCTACCCAAATGAGGCTACTGAGAATGACAAAGCTTAGGGTTTCTCCCACTGCTGAAGTTATTCAAAACTCAAAATTATCTGAAATTCCTTTGCCCAAAATCACTCCCTGTTTAAATATAACAAGTTAGCATAAAGACCCTTTCATCATCAGGATGCAAAAAAATGGGGTTTGTTCCACATCCGTATAAGGGTTAAAACCACCACAGCATTCCCCTTCCTGCTGCAAACAGCTACCACTGGCAGGATCTCTCTGATTATAGTCTATTATAAGATGAGAAAGTATTTATGAATAACAATCATTTTTGCAGGAATGCAAATTTCTATGCAGAAACCAAGGCATGCCTGAGACAAAAAGAGCAGCATATGATGAGATTTTGCTGACATTTCATAATCACAAGGACAGATTCTAGCACAAGGAAAAAAAGAGTACTTATTTCTCTCTTAAGAACAAGATGTGATGCACAAGTCGGTCTGTCTGCTGCCACCACCCTGCCACCAATACTTGTCTGTCTCCTTTGCCTGCTCTCAGTCCCTCGGGAACTGCTACAGTCGTATTCGTCTGGCCTGAGCAGCCCGATACGTCACCCTGTCTACCAGCAATGAAAGCGCAGCATAGCCTAAAATTCAGGGCACGGGGCCAAACACGCCCAATCAGTAGTCGCACTTGTCTTAAGAGAAGAGGGTTACGAGGCCATAGATTTCAAAAGCTAGATGGTAGGGATGACCCATTATTCCTTGAGGAAGGAAAAGAAAAAAAAGTAGTATGTCATCATTTCCCTGTCCCAGTATAATGCTATCACCTTCTACTGGGCTCAGGTAGCGGTAGAAGCAGCTTGTAATGTATATGACCGTTGCCAAAATACATCATGCTGCTATACAGCAATCTCTACATAACGTTAATCAATTCTGCTCGCTGCAGCAGACCATCTGCTTGGCTCGCACCGTAGTACGCTAACACAGACTATCTGCCTACGCTGCTGTTGAGCACGCTGGGGCATCAGCAGTGCAAGGCACTCCGAGCCATGCTGAAAACATTACTATGCCGACAAAAATTAAATGAGCTGAAGAACGTACATTTCTCCTCCCTATACAGGAAGCAGCATATATAAAAATACATTAGGAAACTGATACAGATTAAAGGGAGAGCTAAAAAATGCATATGGATAACGTGCTGCATCTGTGATGTCATGCACATATAGCATTAAACCAGACAATTCCACCTGAGTAGTCATTTCCTACATGAACTCTTTAATTTAGCTGCACTGAGAATGGCATGCATATTGTAATTTACCATCAAGCGCTGCCTCCCATTCACTCCCCACACAACTCAAATACAGAATGTTCACAGGACTAATGCTCCAGTACAGTACACGACCAAACACAGAACACATTCATGACAGGCAGCAATCTTTCCCCATCTCAGGCACACAACCCAGCCATTACAATTAGCACCTACAGAAAGAACACAAAGAACACACCCCATAACCAACATCTCTACCATCTCCCTTCCATAAACCCCACAAGTTCAAGCAAAGGCAATAGAGAAGGCAACGCAGGCAAACAGCACACACTGCACCATCCCTCACCACCCCACCGTCAGCTCCACCATGCTGACAAAATTACAAAGCCATCCCTTGGTAACACATGCCACTATGCGGAATATAAAACATCCCACCACTGTGGACAGATGTTATTACGGACACACACACACACACATCCCCCCTTCCCTCACTGCTGTTCACACCACTATCTATCTACCTCAGAAAACCCGCTGCACACATTCAGTATAGAAATAAATTCTTGCATACACCTCCCCAACGTTTGGTGCCTTCTAACCTGTGTGTCAAATCCATTTTCTACCGAGCTACTCTTCCTTGGTAGGAGTCCATCTCCTGTGTTTTCTTGTCCATTAGGAGATTTGAGAGGAATCTGGCTGGAATACAATGGCTTCGTCACCTCCACCTTGTTCCCAAACTTCAGGTAACAGGGCTGTGGGATGGTCCTGGCCGTTGGGACATGCAGGATTGGAGCAGCGCTGTGTACGGGTTTAGGTAGTCCCGATTTCATTTTGGAGGCTACCAGGATGGCTGGCATTTTCTCTTCCTGCTTTCCTAACACGTTTCTGTCAGCAGCAGCAACAGCAGAGACAGGAGATAGGGAGAGAGAAAAGGACACGTTGGGGAAGCTGCTCTGCACTAATGCAGCCTGGTTTACTGCAGGGATCTCAAAAAACAGCTTAGAATAAAACCAACAAAAAAAAAAAAAAGAAAGAAAAAAAGAGAAGAAAAAAACCAAAACAAACCACTTTCAGCCTAAAATATCTCCCAGCTTTATGCCAGCCTTCCACCTGTTTCCTCTAATTTTATTTTCAGTTCTTCACCACTGTCCTCCTTCCTATTTCTCCTGTTATTTAACTTGCTCCTTCCTTTCTCTGGCTGACTCCTGTAATTTTCTTCCCTGGAAATGGGAGACTTTCACTCCATTATCTTGTCACCGCATCTCCAAAGTGAGGCAGCCTTTTGGAATAAAAAAATAAAAAAAAAAAAAAAAAGAGGAACCTGCTTCTGCATATGCTTCCCCTTCCGTATGCGCTAGAGAGCGAGCGAGCAAGCAGGATTTCCAGCTTAAGATGTCTTTCTTCAGTCTTAGCCAAGAAGCAGATGTAGCTCAGTGTGTTAATGACTGATGCCCTTGGATACGAGCCTTAGAGAATCAAGCCTCTTAAGCCTTAATAGCTGCGAACAGGACAACGATGCTGGAGCAGAAGGAGAAACGTCCACTGACAGCAATTTTAAATCAAAATAGGCCAGCGGCCACAAGATTTCCCGGCTCCCCCAGTGCTGATCATGAAAACCTGGAGGGGGGGGGAAATAATAAAAAAAAAAATCTCTCAGCTGTCAGAGGGAAGGGAAAGCAGCGGCCGCCGCCTCATTTTCCCCTCCCGGGGCTCCGGCCCGGCGCTGCGGGGCGCATCCCGCGCCTCTCCCCGGCAGCCGCGGAGCGGGGACCGGCCCGGGCGGGGGCGGCGGCTGCTGCTCGCCGGCACCGTGCGGGCAGGGCCAATCCGGGGGCCGCCCTGCCTGCTCGAAGCAGGAACAAAAAAAAAAAAGAAGAAGAAGAAAAAAAAAAAAAAAAAATCTCTCTCTCTCTCCGCAGGGGGAGGAGCGGCTTCAACTCCTGCGGCGGGCAGGGAACTCCGCGGCAAAGCGGGGCTCCGGCGGAGGAGGGATGCTCGGGGGGCTGCAGGGGGGGAGTTTCGTACCGGTTTCTTTTTGAAATTTAAAATTTAAAAAAAAAAAAAAAAAGCGCTTTCAAATAAAAACACCTGGAGATGAGTCATTGTTCGTTGCTATTCGGGAAAACTCCCGCTGCCAGCATCAACAGGAATTTGAATAAGCACAGTGAGTAATCCAGCCCTATTATAGCAACACTTGGCACTTTGCTTTTAGGAGTCTTTCTTTCAGTGTCACAGGTTCTTCCCCATGCTGCTCTGCAGATACCGTGATCCGTTACAGCCCCCAGATCTCTCATTCCTGCTCAGCATTACACATTTTGGAGCTGCACATATCCCTGTTTCTGTCCACGGAGCACCATCCTGGACCACCGAGGATTAGCAGCATGGAAACTCAAGGCACCAAGAGATGCCTTCGGACTCGTAAGGGGGTCTTAGCACCAGGATTTACAGTACCACAACACCTAATTTTCAGACAGCTGAGGGCTTTGAGTTAGCACGTAGGTTTCTTACATTATATACAGGGAGGGGAGGGTGCCTCAGAATAATATTCGCAAAGCCAACATGAGACATGGAAGAGAAGGGTGCATTTTAAATCACATCCTCATTGCAGCCCCAGGTATTGCGTTATTTCTCAAGTAGGGGCATTTCCTTCAGCTCTTTATCCTCACCTCGCCCGAAGACCGAATCCCTATACCACCGCCTGGGTGGCAAGGACAAGAGCGATCCCAGCAAGCAGAGAGAAGCAATGAACCTGCCCTTGAAATATGTG